>NC_134552.1:44566660-44867393 GCF_025594145.1 Primulina tabacum | reverse complement strand
GTGGTCTCGGATTTAGTAATGATGAAAGCACTTCTGAAACAAGTACAAAGTCAAAACTGGATATGAGCAAAGAGAAATACACTTACTTTGTTAAATCCAGTATGGTACATGAACCAGAAGTACCGACTGTTCTAATTGAAAGGTTTGTGTACTAGACGAACAGCAGTAAACATTATGATCTGGGTTATGTTGAACCTAAGAGTAGAGTCCATCAACGTGCTGGATCCAGTAGAGGATTCAACTCAGGAGGACAACCCTCTGTGAAGGTTAGAAACTACTAGTACTAAAATTGTAGACCAGTTCAGAAGAGATACAGACCAGACGATAAAAACATAAGGGAATAACAACATCCCAAAATGCATTTTGTTAGAAATAACATTAATAGATCTTCTGTTGCACGCACCTCTGGGAGTACCCGAAGTAAAAGATCACCTAAAATTGTACAAATATGGGTTCCTAAAGGACTGATAAGGCTTGGACCCAAATAGGTTGGGTACCAGTTACTAAAATTTGTGCTTGCAAGAACAGGAGAAGAAAGCCAAGATAAGCAGCTCTACATGGTATCTGGACAGTGGATGTTCCAGACATATGGCTGAGAAAAAGAGTATACTTTTAGAAATAATGAGTTGTAATGGACCAAAGATAACTTTTGAGGACAACTCAAAAGGTAAAACCGTGGGTAAGAGTAAGATTACCCATGGTAATATCACTATAAATGATGTGCTCTTGGTTGAAAATCTTTGTTACAATTTAATTAGTATTATTCAATTGTGCGATAATGGTTACTCAGTAGCTTTTCAGAAGTACACATGCACAGTTAAAGATACTAATGAGTCTATAGTCTTAACCGGAATAAGAGAAGGCAACACTTAGAAAGTATCATGGAACAAAGATCATGTTAATGTTCCTAGATGTTTAGTTGCCTCCCTTAGTGATAAACATTGGGTATTGCACAAGAGATTGAATCATCTTAACTTCAAATCAATCAATAATCTCAAGAAGCAGAATATAGTTGATGGTCTACCTGATATTAGTTTCGTTAAGAATCATGTTTGTTCTGCATGTCAACTTGGCAAACAAGTAAGATCTAGCTTCAAGAATAAAGGTAATAAATCAACATCAAGATGTTTGAAATCATTGAATATGGACTTGTTTGGTCCAATCCCTATCATGAGCTTAGGGGGAATGAAATATACTCGTGTTGTTGTTGATGTCTTTTCTAGATTTACTTGGGTAATCTTTCTTGCTGGAAAAGAACAAACCAGTGGCCTTCTGATCAAGCTTCTGAAAAAAATTCAAAATGAAAAATCAGTTTCTCTCATTAAAATCAGAAGTGATCGGGGCACTGAATTTACTAACAAAATTCTTGAGTTGTACTTGTATGAACATGGTATTCATCATGAATATTCAGCTGCCAGAACGCCTCAACAAAATGGAGTAGCTAAAAGGAGAAACAGAACTCTCAAAGAAGCTGCTAGAACAATGCTAGCAGATGCAGACATCTCTCAGCGCTTCTGGGTAGAAGAAATCAACACAGCGCGTTACACACAAAACAGAACCATGATCAACAAGAGGCATAATCAGACTTCATATGAGATATGGAAAGGGAGTAAGCCTAATGTATCATATTTTCATGTGTTTAGTTGCAGATGCTTTGTGCATAATAATGGTAAAAATCATTTGTCAGCATTTGATTCAAAATTAGATGTTGGACTTTTTCTTGGATATTCAGCAGTAAGCAAAGCATATAGAATTTTCAATAATAGAACTCTTAATGTTGAAGAATCTATTCATGTTGTCTGCGATGAAGATATCAGTGCTCCTGAAATTTCTAACTTGTCAAATCTAAGTAACAGATTAGACATAATTCATCTGGAAGTGGATAGTAAAGATGATGCAGAACCAAGTGTCAAAGATGCTCAAAATCCAGAACTAGACATTCCTTTGGTAGAACCAGTTGTACATACACAGGATGTACCAGAACCAGCAACTGACATTCCAGAACCTACTATTGCTTTACTTGAGCATGATCCAAATCCATTAAATCAGGAAGAAATCCCTCTAAACCCTTTTGCTTGGAGAAAATCACACCCTCCATCTTTGGTTATTGGAAATCCAGCATCTCCTTTAAGAACCAGAAGGCAAATGATAAATGAATATATGCATGCTGCTTTTATTTCTCAGGATGAAACAAAGAAGATTGAAGAAGGTCTTCTGGATCCCAGTTGGATTGAAGCTATGCAAGAAGAGCTAAATCAATTTAAAAGAAATGAAGTGTGGTTTCTTGTACCTAGACCATCTCATCAGGCAATTATTGGAACTTGGTGGGAATTTAGAAACAAGCTAAATGATTAAGGTATTCTTTTTAGAAATAAAGCAAGACTGGTGGCTCAAGGTTTCAGAAAAGAAGAATGAATAGACTATGATGAGACCTATGCACCAGTATCAAGGCTTGAAGCAATAAGAATATTCTTAGCCCTTGCTGCTTTCAAAAACTTCAAAGTTTATCATATGGATGTAAAGAGTGCCTTCTTAAATGGTATACAGCTAGAAGAAGTTTATGTTAAATAAACCACAGGTTTTATTGATCACTTCTTACCGCATCATGTCTTTAACTACACAAAGCCTTGTATGGTTTGAAACAGACGCCTAGGGCTTGGTATGACACTCTCTCAGAATTTCTTGTCAATAATGATTTTACTATCGACACTGTGGATAAGACTTTATTCACATTAGTTAAAAATAAGCACATTCTATTAGTGCAGATGTAGAGCCCAAAATAGTACACTAAAACCCATGCATTTATTTAATTGTTAAACCATTTATTTGAATTTAAAATGATTTTTAGTGATGCATGACCTATTTAAATTGCATTATTTTAAATTAATTATGTTTACATGATGCACATTAAAATATTTCACGAGTTTCATGCTTCAGACGATTATTCGATGCGGGATCGAAGAGAAGAGACCTAGGACGATTTTTGGTAATTTTAAAATGCGTTATTTTATTTTAAGTTAAGAATTAGGCATTTTAAGTGATTTACTTGGTTTTATCATTTTAAAAGCCTAATTTATTTATTTCATGATTTTAGGATTTTAAAAATTTTAAAGTTTAGCAAGTGTGCATTTTATTTTAAATTAGGGGACTTGGCTTGTAGTGAGAATTAACATTTTTATTAGCTTTTTTATTATCATTTTTAATTAATTTGGTTAATTGTGTAATTAAGTCATTTAATTCCCTAATTAAACACAAAATTCACGCGCACACACACTTTTACACACACCTATACACGACTTACACACACACACACTTCATTATGTTTGTTCCACTTCATATTTTGAGAGAAAATTAGGGTTCTAAGTCTTAGTAGCAGCCGCCCCTCCCTCTACAAGGAATTCAGCAATTTTTGTTACTTTTCTTCAAAGAAAATCGTTCCACGTTCATCCCGGATCAACCCTCGCATCCTTCCCGCGTCGTAGTCGTCGTTTCGGTAACGTTAAAGATTCAAAGGCATGTATATTGTGTTTTTCCTGCGTCGATCTAGTCATATTATGTTTTGCGATGTTTTTATGCGAGAAAATACATGTGTGACGTGAAGAAGTTTGAGCAATCATCTTTGGATCACTTTTGAAACCATTTTTGGAATCTCAAATCTCGTTTTTACTGATCTTTTAAATACTGCGATTTTTCGGTAGAGATTTTAGGAAACCTTTCAACATATGAAATATAGAACTATTTGATACCTTCGATTTGATATAAAATTCGAAATATTTGGATAAAAATCGAGTGAGTTATGGTGTTTTTTGTGGGACTGCTCAAACGGCGCTTTTCTGAAAAATATGTTATTGACGTGTTCTTGAAGTTTCATGGTTGCAGGCTTCGTTGGGGATCGACGGGTGATTGCTGCTGCGTATAGGTACAATTTTAATGATATTGGGATGATTATTGTTGATTTGTTTGGCGTCGTTAGGCAATTGAGAGAATGAGTAATCGTAAAAATCGTTTGACGTCAAAAGACGGGTTCACGGGTTTATTACGTCACTTGTGATGTGTGGTTGTTTTGGGGGAAATGTATAGGCTTGAGTCAATATTATGGTATCCTAGGACCGTGTCTCGAGGTGTCGATTCATGTTCGGGATGATAGAGTTAGGGGAAATAAGCCTTGAGTATATGATTTCCCGTTGGTTTACTTTCGCCGAGCCTACACGGACCCATACACGGATCCTGGCACGGGGTCCGTGCCTTTGTTCCTTCCGAAGTGTCATTTTGCAGAGTCTACACGGACCCTTACACGGACCTAGGCACGGGGTCCGTGCCTTCCCTTTTCTTCACACGCATTTCACAGTACCTACACGGACCCGGAGCCGGACCTGGGCATGGGGTCGGTGTACCTCCTGTTTGGGAAAATATTAGGTTTCCCTTTGAGATTTGTTTTGGAGTTCTATATCATGGTTTAGTACGATGATTAAATGAGGTCGAGTCCCGAGAGATTTAGAATGTCATAAGAAAATTGTCATTTTTGGGTGTAAGCATGACTATACGTCTAAGCTATGCAAGATAAGTATTGAAACTCATGATAGTATGTGCAGCAGTGGACCCATGCGAGATCCAACGAATCCCTCAACGCCAAGTAAGTATGTTCGACGTGCAAATGAGAAAATGTTTTATTTTTGAGGTATGCTAAATGTCATGTAACCAATTTATGAATGATTTTGGAAGTCGGTGAACGTGGCCGAGGACCTCTCCACCCCGTTAAAGCATGAACTAGTTTAGATCAGGATTGGAAAGCGGTAAATCATGACAAGGGACCAATCCACCTGTTAAAACATGAACGGGGATCTCATGTATGTGGCAGTGGATTTTTCCTGTCAGCCCAGTACTGTGGTTTAGTCTGACCAGACGTATTATGTATGGGTCACTTGCATTGAAACATGCCTCTACGCAAAATGATGAAGTTTATGTATGTTAAAGTATGTACAAGTATGCAAGCATGTTTTAGAAATGTCTTATGATGATGGCACGTCTATGTTTATGTATGTATGTACAAGTTTTAAGTATGTTACGTTCAAGCTTTTAAGTATGCAAGTTCAAGTTTCAAGTATGTACGCTCTATTTTAAAGTTGCATATGATTTTATTACGTATTACTCGTTACTTTCAGTTTATACATGTTGAGTCTTTAGACTCACTAGACTTGATCGATGCAAGTGAGGATGCATTTGAGGAGACGAGAGATGTGGACCAGTGAGCTGGCTTGGACTGGGCGGGAGGCTAAACCTGAGGACCGCCAAGTTTTAAGTTTAATGAAATGTTTAAAAGTACTCTGATTTATGTTACTGGTTATGAGATTTTAAGCAAATACTTTTGGCAAACTTTACTTTGAGATCCTTTATGCAACTACTTTGGGGATGGACAGCTTGTTTTATTGAATTTTGAAGGTTCACGATTTATTTAAGAAATTTTTTTTTTCCGCAAATTTCAAGTAGTTTAAAAGTACGGTACGTTACAGTTGGTATCAGAGCGGTGTTCTTCTAAAGGGTTATGCCTACTGCCTGTTATGAGGAGCTCACGAAGCCACACCTCAAGTCTGTAAGTTTTAAGGTTTTGAATTATATTATGTATTAAGCATTAAGTCATGATATCAGCATGTCCATGTTTCAAGTTCAAATTATGTGTATCTTATGCTATTGATATTATGTTCATGCATGCATATTGGGTTTACGTGTTGGGTAAATTGTTGGAACAGTATGCCTCCTAGACGCATAATTAACCGGAAAGCAAGGGATGATGATAGAGAGGCTCGAGAGGAGAGGAGAGACGCTCCTCCTCCACCGCCGGATATGCAGGCACAGATGCTTGCAGGAATGACACAGTTTTTCGCACAGTTTGCGGGGAACCAGGTGACGGTGGATGCAGGGGCTAGGCCCAGACCAGAGGCGGTATATGAGAGATTCAGGAGGATGAACCCAAAGGATTTTTCGGGGACTACTGACCCGATGATAGCTGAAGGATGGATTAAGTCCATCGAGGTGATATTCGAGTTCATGGAACTGCAGGATGCACACCGGGTTAGGTGCGCCACCTACTTGTTGACTGGAGACGCTAGACTATGGTGGGAAAGTGCACTATGTCAGTTAACTTGCAAACACTGACGTGGAGTGGATTTAAGGAGGCATTCTACTCCAAGTACTTCACTGAAGAAGTATGATCCAGACTTACCGGGGAGTTCATGACGTTGCTTCAAGGGGATAACAGCGTAGCTGAGTTCATGAGAAAGTTTGAAAGGGGGTGTCACTTTGTGCCCCTAATAGCTAATGATACCCAGGGAAAGCTGAGGCATTTTATGGATGGGTTGCGGCCGATCTTGCGCCGTGATGCTCGTGTTGCTGGTCCTACGAATTATGCCGTTGCAGTATCTAGAGCCTTGGTGGCAGAGCAGGACCAGAAAGATATCGAGGTTGATAGGCAGGGCAAGAGGTCCTATTAGGCACCACAGCAGCAGCAACAGCGACCTCAGTTTAAGAGGCCCTTCCAGGGACAGCAAGTGAAGAAGCCGTTTCAAGGACCGCCGAAAGGCAAGGGTCTTGTTCCACAGCAGAGGGCGCCCCAGAGACCGGGTGAGCACCCGGTGTGCCCGAAGTGCAACCGCCAGCACCCGAGACATTGTCTATATGGGTCGGGCAAGTGCTTCAAATGTGGAGCCAGTGATCACATGCTAAAGGACTGCCTATACTGGAGGGAGCCAACTCAGGGCAGAGTGTTCGCCATGCATGCACAGGAGGCGAACCCAGACACGACACTTTTGACTTGTAACTTTTTCAATTTAGTACAGTATTAAATTTTTGCCTTACATGTTTTGAATTTTATTTGGGATTCTAGTGTGCTAGTTAATATTTTGGTGACTTGGGATATAAATTTCTTCTATGCTTGAGGTTGAGGTTAGAATTTGGGATATAAGTTGTGTGTGCTAACGCCTCTCAGGAAATATATTCATAAAGAGAGTATCCACGAAGGTCCTGATAGACTCAAGAGCCACTGACTCTTTTATTTCAGAGACGTTCACTAGTCACCTGGACGTCAAGTCTATTGGACTCGACGTGAGCTATTCAGTGACATTCCCATCAAGGGAAGAATTATCAGCTACTAGTGTGGTCAGAGATATTGATCTAGAACTGCAAGGCCACCTGGTGTATGCCGACCTGGTAGTATTGCCGATGCCAGAATTTGACATTATTTTGGGAATGGATTGGCTGACGAAGAACAGAGTTCTTATTGATTTCCAAAAAAAGGTCAGTGTTAGTAAGACCTTTGGGTATGGAGCAGTTTCTCTTTGAACCAGCCAGATGGAGAAGTTTTCCTCGCATGATCTCTTGCATGCAGGCACGGAAACTTATTTCTAAGCAGTGTCAAGCCTTCTTGGCCAGCATTATTTCCACACCTGATGTTCCCACTCCGTCTATATCTGATGTACCAGTGGTAAGAGACTTCCTAGACGTCTTTCCAGATGACGTCACCAGCCTTCCACCAGAGAGAGAGGTGGAGTTCGCCATTGATCTTATGCCAGGCACTGTGCCAATCTCTAAGGCACCGTAGCGTTTAGCTCCAGCTGAGATGTTAGAGCTCAAGCAGCAGATTCAGGAGCTTCTTGACAAGGAATTCATTCGCCCTAGTTTCTCACCATGGGGCACACCAGTACTCTTCGTAAAGAAGAATGATGGGAGCATGAGGCTGTATATCGATTACCGAGAATTGAACAAGGTAACGATCAAGAATAAATACCCACTTCCAAGGATCGAGGACTTCTTCGATCAGTTGCAGGGAGCTACCATGTTCTCTAAGACAGATCTTCGATCAGGGTATCACCAGCTGAAGGTGAAACATGCAGAAGTTCATAAGACAACTTTCAGAACCAGGTAAGGGCATTACGAGTTATTAGTGATGCCGTTTGGACTGACGAATGCTCCAGCGATTTTCATGACCTCATGAATCGAGTATTTCAGCCCTATCTTGACCAATTCGTCATAGTGTTCATTGACGATATTCTCAATTACTCGAAGAGTCATGAGGAGCATGTTCAGCATCTGAGTACAATTTTACTTATTTTGCAGAGTCGCAAGTTATTCGCGAAATTCAGTGATTGCGAATTTTGGTTGGAGAAGGTAGCGTTTTTGGGTCATATAATATCTAGCAGTGGTATTGAGGTGGATCCAGCTAAGGTAGCAGCAGTTAAGGAATGGGTTGAACCGAAGAATGCGTCAGAGATTCGCAGTTTCCTAGGCCTAGCAGGCTACTAACGGAAATTTATTCAAGGACTTTCTTCGATAGCAGTGCCACTCACTTCATTGACTAAGAAGAATGCAAAATTTGTGTGGAGTGAGGAATGTCAGAAGAGCTTTGATCCTTGAAGCAAGCTCTTATTTCAGCGCCGGTGTTAGCCATGCCATCATGGCAAGGCGATTTTGTGTTATACACCGATGAATCTAAGCTCGGGTTAGGCGCAGTGTTGATGCAGCATGGTCAGGTTATAGCTTATGCTTCCAGGCAGTTGAAAGTGCATGAGAAGAACTACCCGACTCATGATCTTGAGTTAGCCGCCGTTGTCTTTGCCTAGAAGATTTGGACACACTACTTGTACGGCGATAAATGTCAAATATTCACCGATCACAATATTTTCAAGTATTTCTTCACGCAGAAAGATCTGAACATGAGACAAAGACGGTGGTTAGAGTTGGTCAAAGACTACGATTGTGAAATTACATACCATCCAGGGAAAGCTAATATTATGGCAGATGCCTTGAGCCGTAAGGTTGCAGTCGTAGCACAGTTTTCAGTGCAGAGATCTCTTCAGTCAAAGATTTAGAGTTTCGGGTTAGAGGTTTATCATAATGGAAGGGCTCCTAAGCTGTCTAATCTGACAGTTCAGTCTTCTTTACTAAAGCGGATCCGTTCAGGTCAGTCTTCAGTTCAGCAATTACAGAAATGGAAGCTGAAGGATGAGGCCAAGGGCAGTGTACTCTACACAGTTTCTGATGGCATTGTGAGATATAGAGGTAGAATGAGGGTGCTTAGTATTGATTCGATCAGAGAGGATATTCTGACAGAGGCACACACATCTCCGTATTCTATTCATCCAGGAGGTACCAAGATGTACAAAGATTTGCAGATTCTGTATTGGTGACCAGGTATGAAGCGAGACATCCGTCGATTTGTGTCTGAATGTCTCACTTGTCAGCAGGTGAAGGCAGAGCATCGGAGGCAAGCAGGAATGCTCAAGCCACTCCCTATCCCCAGGTGTAAATGGGAGAATATCACCATGGACTTCGTTGTTGGATTGCCGAGGTCAGTCAGGGGATCCAATGCTATTTGGGTTATAGTAGATCGACTTACTAAGTCGGCACACTTCTTGCCAGTAAAGACGACTTTCTCTATGACGCAGTATGCGGAGCTCTATATCAGGGAGATAGTCCGATTGCACGGAATCCCAGTTTCTATTGTGTCCGACATAGACCCGAGATTTACATTGTCCTTTTGGAAGAGTTTGCATGCAACCATGGGACGAAGTTGCTATTCAGTACAACTTTTCACCCGCAGAGAGATGGCCAGTTTGAGCTAGTGATTCAGATTTTGGAGGATCTATTGCGAGCCTGTATGATCGATTCCCATGGGACTTGGGAATCTAAGCTACCTCTAGTAGAGTTTACCTACAACAACAGCTTCCAATCATCTATTGGTATGGCTCCATACGAGGCATTGTATGGAAGGAAGTGCAGATTGCCGATATATTGGGATGAAGTCGGGGAGAGTTCAGAGCTTGGTCCAGATTGTTCAGCAGACTACAGATGTGGTGGTCAAGATCCGAGATAGGATGAAGACCGTCCAGAGCCGTCAAAAGAGTTATGCTGACAAGAGAAGGAGAGATCTAGAGTTTGCCGTAGGTGATAACGTTTTCGTGAAGATAGCACCAATGAAGGGTGTTATGAGATTTGGGAAAAGAGGCAAACTCAGTCTGAGATTTATTGTACCGTTCGAGATTCTTGACAGAGTTGGGACATTAGCTTATCGTGTAAGCCTTAACTCTGAATCTGGCCGGTGTACACAATGTGTTCCACGTCTCGATGCTAAGGAAGTACTTAGCGAATCCTTCGCATGTTTTGAGTTATGAGCCGTTGCAGCTTGCTCCAGATCTGTCGTATGAGGAAAGACCTATCCAAATCCTAGACAGACAGGAGCAGAGACTTTGGAACAAGGTGACCAAGTTGATCAAAGTCCGGTGGCTGTATCAATCAGTGGAGGAAGCCACTTGGGAGACCGAGACAGATATGAGGAACCGCTACCCAGAGCTGTTTGGTAAGATTTAATTTCGAGGACGAAATTTATATAATTGGGGGAGGAACTGTAGAGCCCAAAATCAGTACACGTAAACCAATGCATTTATTTAATTGTTAAACCATTTATTTGAATTTAAAATGATTTTTAGTGATGCATGACCTATTTAAATTGCATTATTTTTAAATTAATTATGTTTACGTGATGCACGTTAAAATATTTCACGTGTTTCATGCTTCAGCCGATTATTTGATGCTTGATCGAGGAGAAGAGACCGAGGACGATTTTTGGTAATTTTAAAATGCGGTATTTTATTTTAAGTTAAGAATTAGGCATTTTAAGTGATTTACTTGGTTTTATCATTTTAAAAGCCTAATTTATTTATTTCATGATTTTAGAACTTTAAAACTTTTAAAGTTTAGCAAGTGTGCATTTTATTTTAAATTAGGGGACTTGGTTTGTAGTGAGATTAACATTTTTATTAGCCTTTTTGTTATCATTTTTAATTAATATGATTAATTGTGTAATTAAGCCATTTAATCCCCTAATTAAACACAAAATTCACGCACACACACATTTTTACACACATCTATACATGACTTACACACACACACTTTTCATTATGTTTGTTCCACTTCATATTTAGAGAGAAAATTAGGGTTCTAAGTCTTAGTAGCAGCCGCCCCTCTCTCTTCAAGGAATTCAGCAAATTTTGTTACTTTTCTTCAAAGAAAATCGTTCCACGTTCATCCCTGATCAACCCTCGCATCCTTCCCGCGTCGGAGTTGTCGTTTCGATATCGTTAAAGATTCAAAGGCATGTATATTCTATTTTTCCTGCGTCGATCTAGTCATATTATGTGTTGCGATGTTTTTATACGAGAAAATACATGTGTGACGTGAAGAAGTTTGAGCAATCATGTTTGGATCACTTTTGAATCCATTTTTGGGATCTCAAATCTCGTTTTTACTGATCTTTTAAATACTGCGATTTTTCGGTAGAGATTTTAGGAAACCTTTCAACATATGAAATATAGAACTATTTGATACCTTCGATTTGATATAAAATTCGAAATATTTGGATAAAAAGCGAGTGAGTTATGGTGTTTTTTGTGGGACTGCTCAAACGGCGCTTTTCTGAAAAATATGTTATTGACGTGTTCTTGAAGTTTCATGGTTGCAGGCTTCGTTGGGGATCGACGGGTGATTGCTGCTGCGTATAGGTACATTGTTAATGATATTGGGATGATTATTGTTGATTTGTTTGGCGTCGTTAGGCAATTGAGAGAATGAGTAGTCGTAAAAATCGTTTGACGTCAAAAGACGGGTTCACGGGTTTATTACGTCACTTGTGATGTGTGGTTGTTTTGGGGGAAATGTATAGGCTTGAGTCAATATTATGGTATCCTAGGACCGGGTCTCGAGGTGTCGATTCATGTTCGGGATGATAGAGTTAGGGGAAATAAGCCTTGAGTATATGATTTCCCGTTGGTTTACTTTCGGCGAGCCTACACGGACCCATACACGGATCCTGGCACGGGGTCCGTGCCTTTGTTCCTTCCGAAGTGTCATTTTGCAGAGTCTACACGGAGCCTTACACGGACCTAGGCACGGGGTCCGTGCCTTCCCTTTTCTTCACACGCATTTCACAGTACCTACACGGACCCGGAGCCGGACCTGGGCATGGGGTCGGTGTACCTCCTGTTTGGGAAAATATTAGGTTTCCCTTTGAGATTTGTTTTGGAGTTCTATATCATGGTTTAGTACGATGATTAAATGAGGTCGAGTCCCGAGAGATTTAGAATGTCATAAGAAAATTGTCATTTTTGGGTGTAAGCATGACTATACGTCTAAGCTATGCAAGATAAGTATTGAAACTCATGATAGTATGTGCAGCAGTGGACCCAAGCTAGATCCAACAAATCCCTCAACGCCAAGTAAGTATGTTCGACGTGCAAATGAGAAAATGTTTTATTTTTGAGGTATGCTAAAGGTCATGTGACCAATTTATGAATGCTCCACCCCGTTAAAGCATGAACTAGTTTAGATCAGGAATGGAAAGCGGTAAAGCATGACGAGGGACCAATCCACCTGTTAAAACATGAACGGGGATCTCATGTATGTGGTAGTAGATTTTTCCTGTCAGCCCAGTACTGTGGTTTAGTCTGATCATGTGTATTATGTATGAGTCACTTGCTTTGAAACATGTCTCTACGCAAAATGATGAAGTTTATGTATGTTCAAGTATGTACAAGTATGCAAGCATGTTTAAGAAAAGTCTTATGATGATGGCACGTCTATGTTTATGTATGTATGTACAAGTTTCAAGTATGTTACGTTCAAGCTTTTAAGTATGCAAGTTCAAGTTTCAAGTATGTACGCTCTATTTTAAAGTTGCATGTGATTTTATTACGTATTACTCGTTACTTCCAGTTTATACATATTGAGTCTTTAGACTCACTAGACTTGATCGATGCAGGTGAGGATGCATTTGAGGAGACGAGAGATGTGGACCAGTGAGCTGGCTTGGACTAGGCGGGAGGCTAAACCCGAGGACCGCCAAGTTTTAAGTTTTGTGAAATGTTTAAAAGTACTCTGATTTATGTTACTGGTTATGAGATTTTAAGCAAATACTTTTGGCAAACTTTACTTTGAGATCCTTTATGCAACTACTTTGGGGATGGACAGTTTGTTTTATTGAATTTTGAAGGTTCACAATTTATTTAAGAAAATTTTTTTGTTTTCCGCAAATTTCAAGTAGTTTAAAAGTACGGTACGTTACAGCAGATTTATGTTGATGATATTATCTTTGAGTCAACTAACCCCAAATTGTGTGAAAAGTTTACTAAGATAATGCATGAACAATTCGAAATCAGCATTATGGGAGAATTGACATTCTTCTTAGAACAGCAGATTAAGCAACTCGATACAGGAATCTTCATAAAGTAGGCAAAACACACAAAAGAACTACTAAAAAATTTTGGCGTGGAAACATGCTCTGCTGCTTCTACTCCAATGAGTTCATCTACTAAGCTTGGTAAAGATGAAAGTGGAATTTCAGTAGAGGTAACTCAGTATCGTGGTCTTATTGGCTCATTATTATATCTTACTGCCAGTAGCACTGATATTATGTTTGTTGTTTGTATTTGTGCGAGATTTCAGTCTAACCCTAAGCAATCACATTTTATTGCTGCTAAAAAAATTCTGAAATATTTGAAGGGTACTCAAAATGTCAGCCTATGGTATCCCAACGATTCCTCTTTCAATCTCATTAGATATTCAGATGTTAACTATGCAGGTTGCAAACTAAATAGAAAAAGCACCAGTGGTTTTTGTCAATTTCTTGGTGATAGGTCGATCCCCCGGTTCAGTAAAAAGCAGACTTCCATAGCTACATCTACTGCAGAAGCAGAATATCTTGCTGCTGGAAGTTGCTACTCTCAAATACTTCGGATGCAACAACAACTTAAGGACTATGGAGTTCAAACCTCTCAATCACCTATATTTTGTGACAGTACCAGTGCTATAGCAATTACACACAATCCAGGACTATCACATTGACATCAGCAATCATTTTATTAGAGATCATGTGCAGAAGATGGACATTCGTCTGGAATATGTCCCTACTGACCAACAAGCAGCAAATATCTTTACAAAACCTCTTCCGGAGACTTAAGTTTTCTTATTTTCCAAATGTTCTTGGTTTAATTGATTTACCGTAACTACTGATCACTATCTTCTGATTTTTTATGCATTAAGTAGAAACAGAAGATAACAAGAAGTTTAACAAAATGAACTGTTTCATTCATAAAATCAGATGTATTACAATTGTTGATATCAACAGTACTGATATTTACACTAGAAAACCTAACTAAAACCTACTGGAATCACCCCCTCTCTTTGCATGATCGTTGTTTTTGAAAGAGATGATTCCGCAACCTATATCTAATAATATAGAATAATCTAACTGATTATTCAGTCTACAGATCCATAGGTTTGTTCCATATCTTCATCCTATTAAGAACGATTTCTTCAAACATCTTCTTACGAGATGCCGCAAGTTGTCTTTGGAACTCCCTTGCTTCATCCGACTCCGAAGCAGACTCTGGTGAACTGCTTACATTATCCATTTGTTGATAATTTAAAATGATTTAGTTTGTGTCTTTGCAGGTATTTATAACTATCCTCAGGCTAATCGAAGAGTCACTTGACTTTTCATCTCCTACGTGTTCTTATTAGAAGAATATCAACATTTATCTGTTATTCCCTCTGATCTTTAATATTCGCATTTAATATTTGTTTATTTGCATTTATTCAGGGGGAACATTGTTTATTTGTGTCTAGTTTTTTTGTTTCTAGTCATATACAGAAGAAGGTTTGTCTTTTCGATAAAACAATGTGTCTACTGGACTTTGTCAAAAGTGCTGGATATATTTCAGTATTTTATCACTTCCAGTAGATATTATCATAAAACGACAAATCCTATTCTGAATTTTTAATAACCACTTTGGACAGCCCGCCTTTTATTGATTTTTAAAATTTAAATCATTGGCTTACCTAACACACATCTGTTAACTTTTCAAAAATCTCACCGTAAACATATTAACACTTGTCCCTATGTTTTCACTGACGGCTTGTACATTTTAATATTTAACCGCCTCTTCTCTCTTTCATTTCACTTTTACGATTACAAACTGTTGCATACTTGCTACTTCTTTTTCTCATATTTCTCCCCACTACACAATCTACCTCGAATCCTCCTCACGTGTAGAAAATGGCTGGAGCTTATACACTAAATGCTTATCAAGTCAACTTTGCATCAGTACTCACAATCAAGGACGAAAACCTTGTTAAAATGTTCAAGAATATTATGAAATCTGGTCTTCAAAAATTTCTGGAAGCACCGGCAATCATTTACAAGACCACATTCCTGGATTTCTATGCAAAGGCAACCACTGAGGATGGAAAAATGGTATACTCTCAGGAAGACGCATCCATAACCATCGATGCTACACTTCTGGGATCAACATTCTTACTTCCATTCTCATGTAACTTTGAATGCTCTGTTATTACGAAGCAGGAGATGTCGACTGCTCTTACCTCATTCTCACCTTCTGGAGAGGAACTTTCTCCCTCTTGTTTCAAGAAGCTATTGAAAATGGAGTACCAAGTACTCGCTGACATTGTTGCAAACGCAATTCTAGTCAAAGCTGGCACCTTCGATAGATTGACCAAGGAGAAGGTCCAAGTGATGATGGCCATCACTTCTGAAGCTAAGGTTGATTGGAGTCGCTTTTTGTTCAAAATCATGAAGGACATGATTTTAAGGAAAGGTACTGGTTTTGCTGTTCAAATCAGCAAGATGGTGAAGGATGCTGGTTTTCCACTTACATCAGAATAGGATGGTTCTTATGTCACCATGGCCGATGCTGACAACATACTTGCCTTAAGGCCAAAATCAGCTGTGGCAGAATTTGTTGCCCTCAAGAAGGAGATCGGTGATGCTCAAACTTAGGCTCAAGAACCTCAGAAGAAGGTCAAAAGGAAAAAGAATTGTTGCTTTGACTGATGCAGATAAAACCATATCTGAAGAATATGCTGCCCCCACCAAAACCTCACTCCCAACCACTCCGACCAAAAAGAAACCCAAAACCACTATCTGTATCAAGAAGACATCAACCATTTCAGATCTTGATATTGTTCCGTTGAGACAAGTTTTTCCAACAGTCACCTCGACCAAACTAGTCTCTATCCCCTCCTCAAAACCAGCATCCCTCCCTACTACAACTACTTCCACCTCTTTTCAGACCCTCAGACCCTCATCTGGAGTTATCATTAGAGAACCTCTCGCAGGGTCTTCTACTTTTAGACCCGTGCGACCTGCCTCCTCATCAGACAAATGAAAACGAAAACTTATTGAAGAACCGAAAGATCTTGGTGCCAAGTCATCCGTTCAAACCACCTTTTATCTTCACCTGAATGAAATCGAAAAATTTTATAGTGAAGATATAATTTTCTTTGATGATTGGCTCAAGGTTAGAGTTTTGCACCCTATCACATTTTTAAGAACTCTAGGTTCTTACGCGAAAATGGTGAAAAATGAGAAGCAAGTGTTTGCTTCTGCTAAGACCAAAAATGTGATTGAAACCATTTACAGAAGAAGCTTCATTCTTGATCAGCTCAAGCTTAAGAGGCTGGATTCAGTTTTGAAGACTCTTATGTCTAATATTGACTCCACGAATCCAACAGCTGCTCAAGATCAAAATGTGATTCAATTTTTGTTTGATCGATTGAGATTGTTAAATGAGAAACTTCTTGCTCAGGAACAGGCTTTTCCACAACCTCCGCAGTACAAAGTAGGTCTTGTCCCAGACATTCTCAAGTTAAAGACTGTTGAGGAAACGACTACAACTCCTTCTCAAGCTAAAGTCTTCAGTACTCTTGTATCTCCGACATTGCCTACAAAATCTTCATCACTTATTTCTGTTCATGACTTGGCTTCTGTTGATGAAGTCATCCAATCGATTGTTCATGCTGTTACTGCACCAGAAGTATCTCATGTTGCTGACGTGGTACTTCCAGAAGAAGGAAATCCAGAAGCTCAACCAGCAGTACAAACCATGCAAAAATCAGATGTTGCTCCTTCCTCTTCACTGCCGAATTTAGATAAATTTTCTGTTGAACATCAAGCAAAAATGGAAGCTCTGTTGATTGTTCCATCTGAATAAAATCCCACAGTTGAGCCCATGGAAACCATTGAAATAGCCCAACCAGAAGATAGTACAGCCTTGCACAATCTACTGCTCCTGAAGGTCCATTTGCAGCACCTACAACTGCTCTATCTACTGCTCAAACAGATGATGTCCCTTCTACTACACTGCTTGTCCCTTCTTCTGGTTCTGCTGCTCACATTGCTCTTATTGCAGATATCAGGCAGCGTCTTCAAGAAAGATCCCCCTCCCTAGAAGAAGAGTTTAACCTTGAATTTGAGATAAATGTTCTGAAAAGAAATCTTGACAATCTATCGGAGATAGTGAAACAGTTATCCCGTGAACATGCCGGTGAAGTTAGTGCTACCAAATTATTCCGTGACCGCATCTCTAAAGAAATCATTCGCACGACAGAATCAATGGTCAAACTGAATGTTGAAACCAGCATCTTTAGACAATCTGTTTTTACATGTCAAAGCAACATCTTGCTCGGTCAAGCTGAGATAACTAAAACTGTCTCTGACCATGATTCATCTATTCTCTCAGTCTCCAACAACGTTGCAGCTATAGATTCGAAACTCGAACTTATTGATGCCAAGATTGAGTCTCAATCTCAATCTCTTCATGCTCTTAATGAACGAGTTTCTAATCAAGCACCATATCTGGAGATGCTGAAAAATGGAATTCTTACGCTTACTGGCAGGGTGGATGACTTGCTCTCTCGAATTGATGCCAAAAAGGGGGAATCAGAAGATAGAACTGGAGATGGCAGACCTTCAGAAGGCAGAACAGGAGAAGGCAGACATCATGCAGAGTCATCGTTCAGAAATGAAGATCCTAAGAACGAGGAAACTGTTTTAAGAGATATTGGCACTGACGATTAAACTCTTTTGTTTAAATTGCTTATCAATTATCTTTTTATATACTCTATCTTTTTTTGTTATAATTGTTTTACTAACATCTAGGTTTTGGCATCACCATAAAGGGGGGAATTGTTATACTTAATTTAATTGTGGTTATGAGAGTCTAAACCATTAGGCCGTGATAGTAAAAACAGAAGACAACATAAATAGCAGAAGAACTCGTATCACTAAAACAGAAGCAGTACCTATCGAGTACTGAACGGCTTGAAAAAGTAGAAGCAGAACTTAGCTTAAGTAGAAGCAGAACTTAACGTCTTTCGATTGATCGTTACAAGTCTTAAATTTTACCGTTGCTTTACTTTGTACTAGTATTAATTACACCATTTAATGATGTACGAAGTCATTTAACACGCCTTATTAGTTTTGGTATAAAATAAAGACTGATTATTCTAAAGCTTTCTACAAGACCCTTTTTTCGGTGATAAAGCTGATTTACTCAGAGTCAAAGAAGCCGTTTTGTTTATAGACGTTGGATTTAAGGTTTCTATATATATAAAAGGATCATTCCAATATAGATACCAATGATCAATTATTATCAAGGAACACATTTTCTATCCAACGTTATTTTGAGTAATCAAGAACTCTCTTTATCTTCAAGCTCAAATATACAGAAAAGCACCACACTCTTTATATCTGATCTTCTGAGATCATCTTGTGCTGTTGTTTCGTTATCTCTTCACAAGCTATTTACTTTATCATATCTTATTGAGAAAATTTTGTAATCTGGAAAATATTCTTGTCAAGAACCTTGATGTGTTCATTATTTGTGTTGTGAAACTAAGAGTTTCAGTAGGCGAAGGGTAAGTCCTTCTGAAGTGGGTGTGTATAAGAGTTGTAGTGTAAAAACCAAAGTCTTTTAGTGATACCTTCTGGAAACTTCTATCTTCAAACTTCCAGAAAAAAACTACTATCTACTGCCTACTGTTTTATTGATTTCACCTCAAACCATCAGATCGTTTTCGCCCAAATTATTGTGATCTACTGGAAATATATTCGAACAAGATAAGCTATAATATCTAACAGAATTATAGCACCTTTGCAAAAACATCAAAGAAAGGAACGAGTTTATTCGCCCCCCTCTAAACTCTTTATCGATCCCCAACAAAACACTTTTGTTACATTGGGGTGATAGAAATAATATCTAACAGAATTCTTTGGATATCCTACAAAGTAGCACAAAGTGGATCTACTATCCAATTTGTCTCCCACTGTCTGCTTCACGTAAGTAGGACATCCCCATATTCTCAAGTAAGAATATTTTGGAGTGTTTTCCATCCATATCTCATATGGTGTTTTATCAACTGTTTTTGTATGGACATTATTCAACAACATTGCCCCAATTTCAAGCGCAAAGCCCCAAAACGATGTAGGCAATTTAGTGAATCCCATCATGGATCAAACCATGGCAATCAAGGTTCGATTACGACATTCAGAAACACCATTAAATTGTGGCGTTGCTGGTGAAGTCCACTGTGAGAGAATCTTATTCTCTTTTAGATAATCCAAAAATTCAGCAGTCAAGTATTCTCCACCTCGATCAGATCGAAGTGTCTTAATACTCCTTTCTAGCTGTTTTTCTACTTCAGATCTGAATTATTTGAAACTTTCAAATGCTTCAGATTTTTGTTTCATCAAATAAACATACTCATACCTCGAATGGTCATCAGTAAAGGTAATGAAGTAGGATTGCCGATTTTGTGCTAACACTTAGTGGGCCGCAAACATCTGTGTGTATCAAATCCAGCAGACCATGCGCATGTTCCACGTTTTCATTGAATGGAGTCTTGGTCATTTTTTTCTTTTAGACATGACTAACAAGTAGGTAGAGAATTTATGTTGGACAAGTCAAACATGTCTTCTCCCACTAGTTTGTGCGTCCTTCTTTGGGATATGTGACCTAGTCTAGCATGCCATATTTGTGCGGGATTTGGATTATCTAACTTTCTTTTGTTTGTTGTTGAAATCCTATTTACTTGGACATTCGCTTATCATTTTCAGAACATTTCTGGCGTATATAATTTCTTATGTCCGAACTTCTTGTAGTGAAATAAATATGTTCTGACTTATCGGGCTTTGTGGGCCCTTTAAGTGTCCTTCAGAGTTTGCCTCTTATTGGATTTGTTTTTCTTGTGAGGGGCAGAACATTTCTTTTCCTTACCTTGTGGGCCATTTTTCGTTCTGACGAGAGGCCCATTACCAAAAAAATTTCTTGTTTTATGGTGATCTTATGTCATAAGCGTATTGACTAGCTCTTCAAGGCTATCATCTATCTTATTCAAATTTATGTTCAACATAACCCTGTCAAATGAGGAAGAGAAAGACAAAAAATTGATGTCATCAAGTAAATCATTATGAATCACATATTTCATGCACATCACATTCTCAATAAGCCCAGTCATATATACACCACGCTCATGGGCGAGAGCCCCATCTTGCATGCGTGCAGTCATGAGCTCA
This sequence comes from Primulina tabacum, assembly GCF_025594145.1. Taxonomy (NCBI): domain Eukaryota; kingdom Viridiplantae; phylum Streptophyta; class Magnoliopsida; order Lamiales; family Gesneriaceae; genus Primulina; species Primulina tabacum. The sequence continues at coordinate 44,846,977 of NC_134552.1, read as the reverse complement.
TTGAAAGTGGTGTGCATCATTGTATGAGTTTCATGCAACATGCAACTCTTGCACGTGCATTCGAATGTCAGAAGCATTCAAAATTTCCTCAAACTGTCCCTACAGTTCATTTGACATAGAAGCGAGCATGTTAAACTTTAGATTGCATAATATGGTCCTACCATCTTGCATGCTTTGTCAGTTCAACAGGACTGACATTAATGTGTATGCTATTTTCCCCAAATTCAGAACAATTTTCCAACTAGTCTTGAAAATTAGATTCGATTAGCTTGTTAATAATAAAAATGAAATTACGTGACGAAAGTGAAAATATACTGATATGGAAACAGAATAATGCTTGTTTATAATTTTAAAACAATTCTAAGATATAAAATATGGATTTTATTTTATAAATTTCCTCCCATTATTTTGACATTTCCATCACCCTCTCATGAAAAAGGGAAATCGTATTTCCTAAGTGGGCACGTAGAGTCCAATTAGGCAATTATAATCCCGAATAATATTAGCCAATTATAATTTCTAAAAGATAGAATCCAATTGCATCCTATGCAACCTCCGCGTGTTTCGCCTCATGTTTAATAAGGACCCAATAATATGACGCCGTTTATTTTTACGTGTCAAATCGACCCATCAATATTGAATTGTAGTGGACGGTCGACATGAGTTCCCCTAATAATATGAGCCGAAGTCATGGGAATTCCACTAAATTCACATCATATGTCCGGTGGAAGTCACAGCTTTTCGGCGTCCAGGCCTCTCCAATAATATGAGCCAGACACTGTCCCGCGCTGCCCGCGCACTGCCCAAACATTTCGGGCAGTCGCATGCACGCTGTGCGCGCCCTGCTTGCACAGCCGGGTGCCCATGGCACGTCACGGCCGAGAACCTGCGGCGCGATGATGCGCATAAACCGCGCGCACGATCGGGCACCCGCGGCGCGCAGACCAAGCGCACGCTACGCGAACTCTCCGCACAGCTCCTACGCGCACCGCGAGCCTGCTTGGTGGAAACACCGCGTAGCTCCTGCGTGTACGGTCTGCTCGGAACAGTTCGGTCAGATCCAAAAATAATTTTTTTTATTTCTGGATAAATAAATTTTTTTCTGGTGCATCAATTTTCTGAAAAATTTTCTTGTGTGGTTAGAAATAAATTATTCAATATGATTTAAAATCATACGATATAGAGAACCTGGCTATGATACCACTGTTGGATCTCGGTTTTCTCTTGCCCAAACGCAGTGGAAGTTTTAAAATTTTTATTTTATTTTGACAATCAAAATATTTGTTTGAACACTCGTATGGTTTTTTAATAAACATAAACATTCAAAAGATGTTTAGTAATATACATTTGGTGAATTAATTCACTCGACTCCAACTATTTCAGTATTTGCGGATATAGCTCTTGTTGAGTTTCCCTATGAACTTTCTTCGATCTCCGAATGAGGTCCACGACTGGAATATTTATTCATCTTCTAATTTGCACTAGAAAAATAGAATATATTTTTCGCAGAGATAGAATACTAAAAATTGGCACAACTCTCAAACTTGGAGTGGCCAAATTTTTCTTATTTTGAGAAGAGATTTTTGAGAGCATCTCCGAAATTGGGAAGAGACAAAAATTGAATTGTTGTAAAAACTTTTTTGATGCACCTTCACGTAAATAAGATTCAAAATCTTATTATTATATTTCTAATCCTTAATTTACTTAATTAAGTTAATTGAAGATTCTAAAATGCATGCAATATATTATCTAATCTCGAATCCCTGAAAATATTTGGAGGATTTATGGTTGTGATTTTAGAAAATCACACAATAAAATTAGTGGAGGCTATGGTCTAAGTCTCATACTTAAAATAAAACATACATGACCTAATTACCATAACATAGCATTTGGACCTCTTAATTAACATTAATGGGCTCCATTAATTAATTGGACTAGTCCAACTAATTTAATTAATTAATCAAAGTCCATTAAGAACTTTAATTATTTAGTATGTTGAACTTGCACTCCTACAAGCTCATTATTTGAATTTATTCTGCAAATTTTTTATAAATTCATAAATTCAACTTCTTGAATTTACTATCTCACAAATTTAACTTTTTGAATTTATTTTTCTCAAAATTTAATTATCATAAATTCAACTCCTTGAATTTACTATATCATAATATAAATTCAACTTTTTGAATTTATTCTCTCCACAGGAACAAATGATCCAGTGCTTGTGTGACCATCAATGGTTCATGGATACAGCTAGCCAATGGTTCACAACTTTTTGTAATTAAGGACATAATCTTTATTCGGGCTTACCCTAATTTGCCCCATTCTATGTACCAACAATTGATCATGAGAATGTGAGAAATCATATTTCTAATTAAACTCATTGAATAATGGTAAGAGCGTCTAGTAAAATCGCCCCATGATTCCCTATGTATCACTGATAGTGCCTGCAAAAACCAGTCGGTTATGAATAACGTACAGTACTGTCCCTTCATCTCATATATCCCGATCGAATCTGAAACCATTGGTTCATCGAGGATTGCATAATAATTCGATAACTATGTGATACATATTTGAGAATAAATAGTGGCATCACATGTACAATTGGAAAACTTCTTCTCTAACATACATCTCATACTCTGGCTAGAGATTCCATACACTATTATTTCATCAGATCACATAGTATATCCACACCTGTAGGTGAGCGGTGAATTCCCGACTACAATGCACTGGCTCCTACATGTGTCGAAATTGTAGCCAATCTCGCCACCTGATAACCCTTATGGGGTCGGTAAACGATTCAAAGCACAGCCCTAGTATATAGAGCCTCAGTGTTGTCCCGGATCGTAAGGACTAATGGTGTACAATCATAACCACGGATTTATCCTCTCGATGAATGATAACCACTTGGAAAGTCTGAGGGAGAGTAGTTCGGTATAATCATCATATGACTACTCATCTGCATATTTGGACATCTCTATGCCCTTACCAGGAAACGCGGTACACAACATCACAGATGCTAGTCTCGAGCTCAAGCGACATTTTCTCACGTTTTAGGCGGCTGAATCGACTAGGAACGAATTTAGATCATATAGTGTTTACAAATGAGTTTCAACATCGAATTACGATTCATTTGTATTAAAGTATAATCAATATCTTTATCTATATTATTTATATGGGTATACAGATAAAGAAATAACCAACCATGAAATAATGAATTATATTAAAATAAAGATTGCTTATTACAACTGAATTAATAAATTGCGTAGCCAACAGTTGGTTTACAGGACATCTACTCTAACACCAAATTATTGGGTGATGAAATCAAACCGATCATGTTGATATCGGACTGAATTGGTTCCAGATTACTGATGAATTCTGTTACATTGAAATCGGATTGGACCGAATTGAGATCAATTTTTTAAACCGTTATATATATAAATAAATAATATATAATTCTCATGTCAATTCTTTATTTATTTATTAATTATCTGATATAATGAACTATATTTATTTATAAATTATTTATTGTAATGCATGTGTCTAAATAAATAATATATAATTCTCATGTCAATTCTTTATTTATTTATTAATTATCTGATATTATAAATTATCTATTATAATGTAGTGTACATGATATCTAGCTAATATAGTTGTATGAAGTCCGTATTAAACTAATTCCGATATCAGATTCAAAGTGGCAAGATTAGAAAGGTTACACATTCATATTGAAGAAACCCAATACGATTCACTGTTGTTTCCCCGATTCATAGGAAATCTTCTATAAGTTTTATTATGTCCCTGCATTGTACTATTGATACATTAACTCAAAACTTATGTATGTTTCTTTGGAATCCTTTAAAAATTCGTTAAATATCTGATGCAAATATTCTTAAAACTATTTATGATATTGATAGCATGTAAGATTAGAATGAAAACAAAAAAACAGGTTTCTTGTGAGATGATCTTGTTGGGTCATCGGTTTTTCTCGTGTCCAAAAAGCAGCAGAAGTTTTAAAATTTTATTTTGATATTCAAAATTTTCTTTGGACACTCGTATGGTTTAGATTAATTAAACATTCATAGGGTGTTAGAAGTTGTACCTTTAGTGAATTAATTCACTTGGTTGCAACTATTCCGGTATTGACGGATATAGCTCTTGTTGAATTTTCCTACGAACTTTCTTCATATACGAATCAGTTCCACGACCGGATTAGTTGTTCTACTTCTCACTTGTACTAGAAAATTCAAAGATATTTTGTGTACAAATCAAAAAAACAAAATAGTTCAAGAACCATTTTTGAGAACAAAAACTTTTCTTGCAAATTCAAGAAAGTTTCGAATGCATGCTTGTGCAATGTATATTGCTTCCACCGAATGCATGCATTATAATAAAATTGATTATTATATCTTCTAATACATCTTTTACTTAATTAATTAGATTAATTAAGTTAACTATGGATCCTAATTGCATGCCATATTAAATGCAATCTCGAATATTAATACATATATTTTGAGAATATCATGCATTAATATTATTTTGCTTTGTGTTTGAGTTTCTAAAATTATGGTATCATAAATATTTCCAGTTACATAAATCAATATCATATTTTATAAAAACTTAATGGGTTATATTTTAACTTATTAAAATATAATTTAATTATTAAAGTGAAAGGCCCGAGAATTTTATCCTATTAATCTGAAATGATTTGGGGATAATTGATATAATTATAGACGGAAAGGATCGGACCGAGAAAGACGAGATAATGCAAGAAAATGTGCGAGGAACAGTAGCCCTCGCGCATATGCGCGACGTGGGCAGAGGACCTCGCGCATATGCGCGAAGTGAGTCGCGCATATGCGCGAGCCTGTACAAGCGAAAGATCCTTCGCGAGGACAGAACACCTCGCGCATATGCGCGAGAAGGGGCGCGCATATGCGCGAGGCAAGTATTTGGGGTGATTGCCGAGACAGTAAGTCTCGCGCATATGCGCGAGACATGACGCGCATATGCGTGAGCAGGTGTATTCAGGAATGCCGAGTCCAGAGATTTGAGCGCATATGCGCGGAAATGTTTCGCGCATATGCACCAGCAGTTGGGAAGACACGCGCCGAGACTTAAGGTCTCGCGCATATGCGCCGGTTGATGTCGTGCATATGCGCGAGACGTGTTGCTTGAAGGATGTGCCATTTGCCTTGCTGCATGTACGTGTATGCATATATATATATATGAATTGCAATTATCCTCGGGAATTCAGAGAAAGAGTCGAAGGATTGGGAAAGAAAATCCTTACGCCTTTTTACAATTTTGTTTTGTGATTGTGAAAGATTCGCCTATCTGATTTTGAATCCGACTTCAGTACTGTGTTCCTATCGACGTAGGCTACAACTGGACGTAAGTTTTACTACGTTTTGATATGATTTGAAATTATGGTATTTTCAGAATCTGATATGATTCTTATATGATGTTCTGGTCATGTTAGACATCGTATAATCGAAACCGGACTGAAGAATAAATACCATATGGAATTGTTATGATTTTCGGAGTTGTTTTGGAATCGATTTGATATCAGAATTGAATTGTTACCGATTATGAGATGTTAGAATTGATATCTGACTGAGATGATATTGCTGGGTATATTGAGACTATGACGTTGTGCTGTTGAAACAGAATTTGATTGAATTCTGATTATATCCAGTGTTGTTTGAGTGGTGTATTGATACCGTACCCTCGATATTGTTATTGTCAGAATGAGTATTGACAGGCTTTGAGTTCGAGACTTCGACAGAGTCAGAGTATCAGAAAGAAAGGTATAAATTAATGTTGAGTTGGGATTGCACAACTTGAGTGAGGTTTGACTCGAGTTTCCCTAAATCACATACTTAGTTTATTGCATTGATATTTGTAATTGATGAGATTGATGTTTGTAGTCTATTGATTTATAGCCACTGCATGTATTGACTACTGATTATTTAGTCATTGGCTGATTCGCCTAGTCACCGGGTGATTCGTCTGGTTATTGGCTGATTCGCCTAGTCACCGGCTGATTCGTCTAGTTATCGACTAATTCGTCTAAACTTTGGCTGATTCGCTTAATTACTGACTGATTCGTCTAATTATTGGCTGATTCGCTTAATCCTTGACTGATTCGTCAATTCTGTGGCTGTTTCGCCCAGACACTGGATATATGAATTATATCGATGCCGTTTAGGGTTGATTCATTCCTATCGACTGAGATTCGATATAATTATCAATATCCAGACATTGGGATCCCTAGGTTAGAGCTGAGTAGAGTCTGAGACGACGCGTTGTTTGAGTCGAGTCTGTGATGACTAGTTGATTTACAATTTTATATCATTCATGTTTGTTGATTGGCTGCATGTGAATGATATTTGTTATATGCTTTTGTATATGTTTTTATATGATTGCATGTTTACATTGTTTATACTGGGATTTATTCTCACCGGAGTTATGTGGTTGTTGTCTTGTTTTTTATGTGTGCATGACAACAGGTGGGATAGGTTCATGGTTGAGAAGATGAAGAGAGATCGTGAGTAGAGTGGAGGCTCCGGACTTGGATTAGAGATAGGGTTAGACACGTGATATTAGCTGTTAAACCTTAGTTGAATAAATGTATGTGGTACAGGACTTGTACTTTTATACTGAGATGTATATACGTTTTATTTCACTACGTTCCGCATTTTAAAAAAAAAAATTTAGACCATGTTTTATAATTGATTAATTAGTCCCAATGATGATTAAGAACATGATTAGCGTCCGGGTCCCCACATAAAGCCTATTTTAACTTTAATAAATTTTCATGATTGGCTTATACTCTTGCAAGCCCACGATCCATGTCCCTATTATATTAATCTCATCATAATCTTGAACGACGATCCAATATCATCGATGTGACAATTTCAACTTGTTTGTTATTATGACGCACACTTTAATTTCGAGATCATCAATGTCTAAATAAGGCAGGTACACTCCCTTTGACTGTTTTAGCAGTCATGCTCTCAAAATCTCAATAAGCTTTTATAAAATTTATTTATAAACTTACCGATTGATCATATCAAACTTATTTCTTATAAATTCAACTCATTTAATTTATTATCTCAACGAGAACAAGTAAACTAGTGCTTGTGTGACCCTCAATGGTTCATGAATAAAGCTAGCCGTGGGTTTACAACTCTTTGTGATTCAAGACAATTTTCTTTTTTCAGGCTTACCCTTATTTGCCCACATTCCATGCACCAACATTTGATCAGGAGAATGTCAGAAATTAATTTCTGATTAAACTCATCGAATCATGGTAAGAGCGTCTAGTAGGATCGTCTCATGATCCTCTAGGTATTACTGATAGTGTCTGTAAGAACCAATCTGTACATCCCAAAAATCAGTACACATAAAACCCATGTATTTATTTAAATTGATAAATTATTTATTTAAGATTAAAATGATTTTAGCGACGCATGATCAATGAATTTGCATTATTTTAAATTATTTATGTTTATGTGATGCACATTAAAATATTTCCTTGAGTTTCATATTTCAGGCGATTATTCGATGCGGGATCGAGGAAAAGAAACCGACAACGAATTAGGCGATTTTTAAAATGTGGTATTTTATTTCAAGTCAAGAAAGTGTCATGTTAAATGATTTATTAAGTTTTTAGCAATTTAAAAGCCTAATTTAATTATTAAGTGATTTTAAGATTTTAAAATTGTTAAAGTTTATAAATTTTGTATTTTATTTTAATTAGGGCGTTTTTGCAAAAGTTAGTGTGGATTAACTTTTTATTTAACATTTTTAATTACTAATTAAGCACTTTTCCCCTAATTAATCACTTAACTCACGCACACACCCTTTTCACGCACACACAAACTTACGTTAGACACACACACACACATTTCTTTGAGCTCTATTCCATTTCTTTTGAAGAAAAAGTTAGGGTTCATAGAATTCTCTTCCAGCAGCCACCTTGCCACTCAATTTTCAGTGATTCACGTTGTGTTTTCTTCAAATAATCGTGTCGCAATTTCGCCCCGGATCAACCCTCGCATTCTCTCCTCTTCGGTATCGTCGTTTCGGTAGTTTTAAAGACCAAGGCATGTATATTATTTCGTTGTTGCATGGATCTCGTCATAGTATACGTTTTGATATTTATTATGTGTAAAAATTCTTGTATGATGTGCAAGAGTGTAAGCAAAATTGGTTGGATTGAATTTGAAACGATTTTTAGATCTCAAAATCAGATGTTGCTATCATTTCGTGTACTATTCATTTTTAGTTGATTTTATGGAAAAGTTTTCAACATATAAAACGTAGTACATTTTGTTACCTTCGATTTGACAGTAAATTCGTAATTTTTGAACAAGAAACGCGTAACTTATGATTTTTCTCATGCAACTGCTTAAACTGCGATGCTATAAAAATGTGTTCTTGACGTATTCTTGAGAATTGTTTGTTGCAGGTTTCGTTGGGAATCGCCGGGTGATCGCTGCTGCATTTAGATATATTGAGTATGATATTGGGGCAATTTTTGGGGTTTCGTTTCATGTCGTTAGGCACTTGGTTGCATTAGAAATCGTAGGAAGTGTTTTGGTGTCAACGGTTTGTGTCTGCGGGTTGTGTTGCATTGTATGATGTGTGTCGTTGTTTTGGGGTGTTGTGTGAGTTTGGAACATTGCCATAACATCCTAAGTTTAGTCTTGTTGCATCGGTTCGAGTAGATAGGGTGTGGCTTAGAGTTTGCATCAAAATTGTGCTTTTGGGGTCTAGTTGGCGCAGAACTAGTGCCGCTGCGCTCTGTGGGGAGCGCCGTAGCGCCCGGCATTCGCATGCCGAAGCACTGCGACGCTGGCGCCGCAGCGCTAGGACTGCGGCCCTTCTAGCACCACGGCGCTCGGCAGCGCAGCAAGGCCCAGCACCTAGGCGCTTGTCCATGACTTTTAAACCGCTATTCAGGTACATGTCTTCCATGTTTGGGGAAATGTTCATACTTCATATGGAGATTGTTTCGGGGTTCGAGGTCATGGTTTAGTACGATAATTAAATGAGGTCAAATCCTGAGTGATTTAGAACGTCATAAGTCATTTGTTACTTCGGGTGGTGATCACGACTATTACGTCTAAGTTATGGAAATTTAAGTGCATGATTTTGTGTTAGTATGTGCAGCAGTGGTCCCCAAGCAACACCCAACGAATCTCTCAACGGCATGTAAGTATGTTCGACGTGCAAGGGAAATTTTTATGTTTTTGAGGTATGATAAATATATTGTGACAAAATATGAATGGGTTTGGAAGTCGATGAACGTGACCGAGGATTTCTCCACCCGGTAAAGCATGAACGAGTTTAGATCAGGATTGGAAAGCGGTAAAGCATGACCAGGGGCCAATCCACCCGGTAAGCATGACTGGGATCTCATGTATGTGGTAGTGGTCATCCCTACCAGCCCAGTACCGTGATTTAGTCCGATCAGGCGCATTTATGTATGTGTCACTTGATTTGAAACATATCTCTACGCAAAATGATGATGTTATGTATGTCCAATTATATATGATCCAAGCATGTTTATGAAAAGTTTTACGATATGATGACACATATGTGTTTATGTAAGTACGTTCAAGTTTAAGTATGTATGGTCTACTTTAAAATGCATGTTGTTTTATTACGTATTACTTGTTATTCTCAATTTATACATGTTGATTCTTTAGACTCACTAGACTTGATCGATGCAGGTGAGGACGATTATGAAGAGACGAGGGGTGGGTACAAATGAGCTGGCTTGGACTGCGCGGAGGCTAAACCCGAGGACCGCCAATGTTTTAAGAATTTATGCATGTTGATTCAAATACTCTGATTTTACGAGTTTGCTTTACGTTGTTTAAACCAGTTCTTTTTGCAAACTCTATTTGTAATCGTTTTTATTTCAAATATTTTTAGTCGAACAGATTATTTTTATCGCAAGTCATGATTTCAGCATGAGCATGTCTAAGTTCAAATTACGTGCATCTTTTGACATTAATATTATGTTCATGCATGTTGGGTTTACGTGTTGGGTAAATAATGGAACAGTATGCCTCCTAGACGTTTGGTTTCCCGTGTAGCAAGGGATGAGGATAGAGAGCCTCAGTATGGGGAGAGGGTCACTCCTCCTCGTCCACTGCCAGATATGCAGGCTCAGATGCTTGCAGGGATGACTCAGTTCTTCGCACAGTTTGTAGGGAACAATGTTGCAGTAGACATAGGGACGAGGTCCAGACTAAAAGCGGTTTATGAGAGGTTTAGGAGAATGGATCCGAATTAATTCTCTGGGACTACTGACGCGATGATAACTTAGGGATGAATTAATTCCATCGAGGTAATTTATGAGTTTATGGAGCTGCAGGATGCAGATAGGGTTAAGTGTGCCACATTGACGTCAGACTGTGGTGGTAGAGCGCATCAGTGTCAGTGAACTGTCATACACTGACGTGGAATAGTTTCAAGGAGGTGTTATACTTAAAGTAATTCATTGAGTAAATACGCTCCCGCCTTACCAGGGAGTTCATGACGTTGCGACAGGGAGACAAGAGCGTTACAGAATTTGTCAGGAAGTTTGAGAAGGGGTGTCACTTTATGCCCCTGATTGCAAATGATGCTCGAGAGAAGCAGATGCATTTTATTGATGGGTTGCGGCCGATCATGCTCCGTGATGTGTGAGTTGCTGATCCTATCACTTATGCTATTGTTTTTTCAAGAGCCCTAGCGGCAGATCAGGACCAAAGAGACATTGAGAACGATAGGCGGGGCAAGGGGCCCTATCAAGCACCTCAACAGCAGCAGCAGCGACCTCAGTTTAAGAGGCCTTTCCATGGACAACAGGGGAAGAGAGCATTTCAGGGACTGCCGAAAGGCAAGAGTCCTATTCCTCAGAAGAAGGCTCCTCAGAAGCCCAGTGAATACCCAGTCTGCCAAAATGCAACCGTTAGCATCCGAGACAGTGTCTATGGGGATCGGGCAAATGCTTTAAGTGTGGATCCCACGATCATATGCTGAGAGACCGCCCACAGTAGAGGCATCCGACCCAGGGGAGAGTGTTCGCCATGCAGGCAGAGGAGGCCATCCCAGACACGACCTTGTTGACTGGTAACTTATTTAATTCCGCACCGTGTTATCTTTGCTATGCATGTTTCGAATTTGTTTTGGGTGTGTGCTAGTTAGTATTTTTGGTGAATTTGTGTAGAGATTTTCTACTATGCTTGAGGTTAAGATTGGTATTTTGGGATGTAAGTTTTGTGTGTTGTGCTAACATCTCTCAGGAAATATTTTCTTAAAAAGAGTAGTCACGAAGGCCTTGATAGATTTCGGGGTCACACACTCTTTTATTTTGGAGACGTTCGCTAATCATTTGGACGTGAAGTCTATTGGACTCGATGTGAATTACTCAGTGACAGTCCCGTCTGGGGAGGTGTTATCAACTACTAGCGTGGTCAGAGACATCGATCTTGAACTGCAGGGCCACCTAGTGTATGCCGATCTGATTGTGTTGCCGATTCCTGAATTTGTTATTATCTTGGGAATGGACTGGCTGAAGAAGAACATAATTCTAATTGACTTTCAGAAAAGCTCAGTGTTGGTAAGACCGTAGGGCATGGAGCAATTTCTCTTTGAGCTAGATAGATGGAGAAGTTTCCCTCGCATGATCTCCTGCATGCAGGCACAGAGACTTATTCACAAGGGGTGTCAAGCTTTCTTGGCCAGCATTATTTTCCGCACCTTACATACCCACTCGTTCAATATCTGATATACCAGTAGTCAGAGATTTTCCTGACGTTTTTCCTTATGATGTCACGGGCTTTACACTAGAGAAAGTTGGAGTTGCCATCGACCTTGTGCCTGGCACTGTGCCAATCTCTAAGGCATCGTACCATTTAGCTCCAGCTGAGATGTTAGAGATCAAACAGCAGATTCAGGAGATACTAGATAAAGAATTCATCCGCCTTAGTTTTTCACCATGGGGCGCACCAGTGCTCTTTGTAAAGAAGAAAGATGGGAGCTGGGAGCATGAGATTGTGTATCAATTACCGAGAACTGAACAAGGTAACGATCAAGAATAAATATCCACTACCAAGGATTGAGGACTTGTTTGATCAGTTGCAGGGAGCTATAGTGTTCTCTAAGATAGATCTACGATCTGGGTATCATTAGTTGAAGGTAAAAGATGCAGATGTTCATAAGATAGCCTTCAGAACCAGATATGGGAACTACGGGTTCTTAGTAATGCCGTTTGGACTAACGAATGCTCCAGCAATTTTTATGGACCTCATGAACCGAGTATTTCAGCCCTACCTATATCAGTTCGTCATAGTGTTCATTGAAGACATCCTTAGCTACTCGAAGATCAATGAGGAGCACAGTCAGTATTTGGGTACGGTTTTTCAAATCTTGCAGAGTCGCAAGTTGTTTACAAAAAAGTATAAATTCTTGTTGAAGAAAGTAGCATTTTTGGGTCATATGATATCTAGCAGTGGCATTGAGGTAAATCCAGCTAAGGTGGCAGCAGTTAAGGCATGGGTTGAGCCGAAGAATGCTTCAGAGATCCGCAGTTTCCTAGGCTTAGTAGGCTACTACAGGAAATTTATTCAGAGATTTTCTTCGATTGCGGTGACACTCACTTCATTGAATAAGAAGAATGCTAAGTTTGTATAGAGCGTTTATTGCCAGAAGAGCTTTGATACTTTGAAACAAGCTCTTATCTCAGCGCCAGTGTTAGTCATGCCAGCAGGGCAAGGCAATTTTGTGTTGTACAGCGATGATTCTAAGCTCGGGTTAGGTGCAGTATTGATGCAGCACGGTCGGATTATAGCTTATGCTTGCAGACAATTGAAGGTGAATGAGAAGAACTACCCGACTCACGATCTCGAGTTAGCTGCGTTCTCTTTGCGTTGAAGATATGGAGACATTATTTGTATGTCGATAAATTCCAGATATTCGCTGATTTCAAAAGCCTAAAATATTTCTTCACGCAGAAAGAACTGAATATGAGACAAAGATGGTGGTTGGAGTTGGTAAAAGACTATGATTGTGAAATTAGCTACCATCCTAATGTTGTAGTAGATGCCTTGAGTAAAAAGGTCGCAGTCGTAGCACAGCTGTCAATGCAGAGATGTTTTCAGTCAGAGATTCAGAAGTTTGGTCTAGAGGTTTATCCTAAGGGCAGAGCTCCTAAGCTGTCTAATCTAACAGTCCAGTCTTCTTTGCTAAACCGAATCCGTAGAGGTCAGCCTTCAAATGAGCAATTACAGAAATGGAGATTGAAGGATGAAGCCAAAGACAATGTACTCTACACAGTGTCTGATGGTATTGTGAGATACTTAGGAAGGATGTCGGTGCCTAGTGTTGATTCGATCAGAGAGGATATTCTGACAGAAGCACATACATCTCCATATTCCATCCATCCAGGAAGTATCAAGATGTACAAGGATTTTTAATTGTTGTATTAGTGGCCAGGTATGAAGGGAGACATCCGCCGATTTGTATCTGAATGTCTCATTTGTAAGCAAGTGAAAGCGGAGCATCAGAGGTCAGCAGGAATGCTTAAGCCTCTCCCTATCCCCGAGTGGAAATGGGAGAATATCTCCATGGATTTCGTTGTTGGTTTGCCGAGGTCGATCAGAGGATCAAATGTCATTTGGGTCATAGTGGATCAACTTACTAAGTCAGCACACTTCTTACCGGTGAAGACGACTTTCTCCATGACTCAGTATGCATAGCATTATTTCAGGGAGATAGTTCGACTGCACGGGATCCCAGTTTCTATTGTGTCCGACAGGGACCCGAGATTCACATCGCCTTTTTGTAAGAGTTTACATGCAGCCATGGGGACGAAGTTGCTATTCAGTACAGAATTCCACCCTTAGAAGGATGGCCAATCTGAGCGAGTGATTAAGATATTGGAGGATCTGTTGCGAGCGTGTGTAATAGATTTTCCTGGGAATTGGGAATCGAAGCTACCTCTAGTGGAGTTTATCTAAAACAACAGTTTCCAATCATCTATAAGTATGGCTCCCTACGAGGCACTGTATGGGAGGAAGTGTAGATCTCCGATTCATTGGGATGAAGTCGGTGAGAGATCAGAACTTATTCCAGAGATTGTTCAGCAGACTGCAAATGTGGTGGTCAAGATCCGAGACAGGATGAAGACCGCCCAGAGTCGCCAAAAGAGTTATGCTGACAAGAGAAGAAGGGATCTTGAGTTTGCCGTAGGAGATCATATATTCGTAAAGATTACACCTATGAAGGGTGTTATGAAGTTTGAGAAGAGAGGCAAGCTGAGTTCGAGGTTCATTGGACCGTTCGAAATACTTGACAGGTTTGGGACGCTAGCTTATCGTGTAGCCCTATCGTCGAATCTGGCAAGTGTACACAATGTGTTCCACGTCTCGATACTGAGAAAGTATATAGCAAATCTTTCGCATGTCTTGAGCTTTGAGCCGTTGTAGTTGGCTCCGGATCTGTCATATGAGGAGAAACCTGTCCAAATCCTAGACAGATAGGAACGGAGACTTCGGAACAAAGTGACCAAGTTGGTCAAGGTCCGGTGGCTGAATCAATAAGTAGAGGATGACACTTGGGAAGCCCAGGTTGATATGAGGAATCGCTACCTGGAACTGTTTGGTAAGGTTTAATTTCGAGGACGAAATTTATTCAAGTGGGGGAGTAATTGTAGAGCCCAAAAATCAGTACACGTAAAACTCATGCATTTATTTAAATGGTTAAATTATTTATTTAAGTTTAAAATGATTTTAGCGACGCATGATCTATGAATTTGCATTATTTTAAATTATTTATGTTTATGTGATGCACGTTAAAAGGTTTCCTTAAGTTTCATGTTTCAGGAGATTATTCAATGCGAGATCCAGGAAAATAGATCGGCGACAAATTAGGCGATTTTTAAAATGTGGTATTTTATTTCAAGTCAATAAAGTGTCATTTAAATGATTTATTAAGTTTTTAGCAATTTAAAAGCCTAATTTAATTATTAGTTTATTTTAAGATTTTAAAATTGTTAAAGTTTATAAATTGTGTATTTTATTTTAATTATGAGGTTTTTGCAAAAGTTAGTGTGGATTAACTTTTTATTTAACATTTTTAATTACTAATTAAGCATTTTTCCCCTATTTAATCACTTAACTCCCACACACACCCTTTTCACGCACACACTCTCTTACGTTAAGCACACACACATTTCTTTGAGCTCTATTCCTTTTCTTTTGAAGAAAAATTTAGGGTTCTTAGAATTTTCTTCCAACAGCCACCTTGCCCCTCAATTTTCAGTGATTCACGTTGGGTTTTCTTCAAATAATCGCGCCGCAATTTGCCTCGGATCAACCCCCGCATCCTCTCCATCTTCGATATCGTCGTTTCGGTAGTTTTAAAGACCAAGGCATGTATATTTTTTCGTTGTTGCAAAGATCTCGTCATAGTATAAATTTTAATGTTTATTATGTGTAAAAATTCATGTATGATGTACAAGAGTTTGAGCAAAATTGGTTGGATTGAATTTGAAACAATTTTTAGATCACAAAATCAGATATTGCTGTCATTTTGTGTACTGTTCATTTCCGATTGATTTTCTGGAAAATTTTTCAACATATAAAACATAGTATGTTTCGATACCTTCGATTTCACAGTAAATCCGTAATTTTTGGACAAGAAACGAGTGAGTTATGATTTTTGTCGTGTAACTGCTAAAATTGCAATGCTATAAAAATGTGTTCTTGATGTATTCTTGAGAATTGTTTGTTGCAGGCTTCGTTGGGAATCGCCGGGTGATCGCTGCTGCATTTAGATATATTGAGTGTTATATTGGAGCGATTTTTGGTGCTTCTTTTCGTGTCGTTAGGTACTTGGTTGCATTAAAAGTCGTAGAAAGTGTTTTGGTGTCAAGGGTTTGTGTTCGCGAGTTGTGTTGCATTGTATGATGTGTGTCGTTTTTTTGCGGTGTTGTGTGAGTTTGGAACAATGCCATAACATTCTAAGTTGAGTCTCGTTGCATCGGTTCGAGTCGATAGGGCGTGGCTTAGAGTTTGCATCTAAATTGTTCTTTTGGGGTCGAGTTGGCGCAGAACTAGCGCCGCAGTGCCTGGCATTTGCATGCCGAAGCGCCACAGCGATGCCAGGTGGAACCGCAGTGCTAGGTCTGCGGCCCTTATAGCGCCGCGGCACTAGAGCCTAGCGCCGCAGCGCAGCAAGGCCCAGCGCCTTGGCGCTTCTCCATGACTTTTAAAACACTATTCAGGTGCATGTCTTCCATGTTCGGGGAAATGTTCACACTTTATATAGAGATTTTTTTGGGGTTCGAGGTCATGGTTTAATATAATAATTAAATGAGGTCAAGTCCCGAGTAATTTAGAATGTCTTAAGTCATTTGTTACTTTGGGTGGTGAGCACGACTATTACGTCTAAGTTATGGAAATTTAAGTGCATGAAATTGTGTTAGTATGTGCAGCAGTGGCCTCCAAGCAAGATCTAACGAATCCCTCAACGCCATGTAAGTATGTTCGACGTGCAAGGGAAAATGTTTATGTTTTTGAGGTATGCTAAATGTCTTGTGACCAAATATGAACGGGTTTGGAAGTCTGTGAACGTGACCGAGGACCTCTCCACCCCGTTAAATCATGACTGGGTTTAGATCATGATTGGAAATCGGTAAAGCATTACAAGGGACCAATCCACCCGGTAAAGCATGATTTGGGATCTCATGTATGTGGTAGTGGTCATCTTTGCCAGCCCAGTACCGTGGTTTAGTCTGATTAGACGTATTTATATATGAGTCACTTGCTTTGAAACATATCTCTACGCAAAAAAATGATTTTATGTATGTCCAAGTATGTATAATGTAAGCATGTTTAAGAAAAGTTTACGATATGATGGCACGTCTATATTTATGCAAGTACGTTCAAGTTTAAGTATGTATGGTCTATTTTAAAATGCATGTGGTTTTATCACGTATTATTAGTTATTCTCAGTTTTTACTTGTTGAGTCTTTAGACTCACTAGACTTGATCGATGCAGGTGAGGACGATTATGAAGAGACGAGGGGTAGGGACCAATGAGCTGGCTTGGACTGCACGGAGGCTAAACCCAAGGACTAGGTTTATATTTGGAGTTGCTGCTGTCAAAACGTGGGGAGGCTGATGCCAAGGGGGAGAGGATGGCTATTGATGTTTAAAGAGTGATTAGGGTTAATAAGACTAGGTTTAGATTAGTATAATTACCTATTAATGGGCCCTATATAATATTTTAAAAATGATTAAAAAGTCATGAGACCATTAGACATTAAAACAAGTCCGACAAGCCCAAAAATATCCCGAAAAATATTTCGTTTTGTACGTTTTTTGAAACTATTGCCCGAGCCTTCAAAAATCCCTGATTCGATAAAATTCGCGTATCGATTAAAAGTACGACCAGGCGAGTAAAATACCCACTAAGGCCCATTTTCGAAAAACACCCTTAAAAACACTTAAAATTAATTAATTAAAATTAATCATTCAATACAAATATTATTCCTAATAACACCCACTCTCAGTTACTCGTTCGAGCGCGAAATGCAATTTAAAACACTAATGCATGCAAATTTAAAATTATCATGAAATGAACCCTACTCATGCAATATCCATGAAATAAATGCATAAAAATCATTAAACACATATTTTAAATAAAACTCTAGATTGCATGCATTTAGGTCATATAGATCGAATTTCCTGGACCTTACAACTCTCCCTCTCTTAAAACAAAATTTTGTCCTCGAAATTTAAAAGATACCAAATAATTTCGGGCAGCGACTCCTCATCCCGGCCTCAGTTTCCCAAGTAGCTACCTTCTCGAAATGATTCAGCCACTTGACTTTGACCACGTGGATCACTTTGTTCCGAAGCCTCCTCTCCTGTCTCTCCAGAATCTGATAGGGTCTCTTATCACGAGACAGGTTCGGTGTCAAATAAAGTGGCTAATAGTTCAGCACATGCGAAAGATTCGACGTGTACTTCTGCAGCATGGAGACGTGGAACACATTATGTACTCCCGACAGATTCGGTGGTAATGCAACTCTGTATGCAAGTGTCCCAACCATCTCCAGTATCTCGAACGGCCTTATGTATCTCGGACAGAGCTTGCCCTTCTTCCCAAATCTCATCACACCCTTCATCGTTGCGACCTTCACGAACACATGGTCTCCTACGGCAAACTCAAGATCTCGGCACCGCTGATCTGCATAACTCTTCTCCCGACTCTGAGCGGTCTTCATCGTGTCTCGGATCTTGATCAGTAACTCTGCAGTCTGTCTGACAATATCCTGCCCTATCTCTGCCCTCTCTCCTACCTCGTCGCAATACATTGAAGACCTACACTTCCTTCTGTACAATGCCTCATATGGAGCCATATCGATAGATACCTCATAACTTTTTTTTTACGTGAACTCCACAAGAGGTAACTTCGGCTCCCAACTGCCCTGGAAGTCGATCATGCAAGCTCTAAGCAGGTCCTAAAAAATCTGAATATCTCTCTCTGACTGTCCGTCAGTCTGAGGATAGAAGGCAGTCCTGAATAGCAGCTGTAATGCCCGAGATTTTATCCTGTGAATTCGAGATTATTAATTGATGAATTGATGTGATTATAGAAGGACCACTCCGAGACAAGAAATTGGGAAAGCATGAGTATTGGAAATGTGAGACCAGAAGGTCTCGCGCATATGCGTGGATACAAGGCGCGCATATGTGCGAGCTGCTATAAGCCGAGACGGGGCGCACATATGCGCGAGCAAGATGTATGTACAAGTGCAGAGACAGTAGGTCGCGCATATGCGCGAGCATGTAAAATATCCAAGTGCCGAGAAAGTAGGTCTCGCGCATATGCGCGAGGACAGGGCACGCATGAATTGTTATGCACCAAGACAGTAGGTCTCGCGCATATGCGCCAGTGATGGACGCGCATATGCGCGAGACGTGCAGTATGAAGATTAAGCCACATGTCTTTGCCATGCTTATAATTCGAAAATTCTTCATTTCCCTTCAGATTTAACAGCAAGAAACCGAGAAGCTCCATAAAAAATCCTCAAAGCCTCTTCACAGATTAAAATTTTGATTGTACAAGATCCAACCGTCTGATTTTCGATCCGAGTTTAGTTCCGTGCTCCTCTCGTTGAAGGCTTCAAAAGGATGTAAGTTCGATTTTTTTTTAGCATGGTTTGAAAATATATTGTTGGGGGAATCATAATTTGATCTATATTTTGTGTTCCTGAGTTTGTGATAATCGTATAATCGAAATCGGATTAAAGAACGGACAACCTATGTAATTGTTATCATTTTTCAGTTATATTCGAATGAGGTTGTACAGATTTGGTATTGGAATTGTAATTGCTGATTGATTATGAGTTGTTGAAATTGGTCGTTTGTTGTTTGTATTGCCGGTATACTGAGATTGTACTGTTATGCCGTCGAAACAGAATTAGATTGAGTTCTGATCTTATCCAGTATTGCTTTGAGTTGTATATTAATATTGTACTTCTCGAATATATGATTCCAGAGTTGGTATTGAAAGCTTCATGTGGGGACCCGAACCTAATTCATTTTCTTAATCATTATTAGGATCAATTAATTAATCTGGGTCTAAAATTTTTTTTTAAAATACAAGAGTGCGCAACATATGAAATATCAATCTGATATAAACATGGAACGTAAGGTACAAGTCTTGTACAACATATATTCAGATCAACTAGTGTTCAACAACTACATCAAGTGCTGAAATCAGATCTACTTCTACGTCCGGATCTCCATGCTAATATTGATCTCTCATCCTCCTCTTGACCCTGATCCTGTCCCACCTGTTGTCATGCACACATACAAACACAACAACAGCCGGATAACTCCGGTGAGAAATATATTCTCAGTATAAACAACGTATACATGCAATCATATAAACAGATATAAAAGCATGAAACAAATATCAATAACATGTATCATAATCTGAAAGACAAGAATCGATATAAAACTGTAAATAAAACTCTGGACTCGTAATCTCTTACTCGACTCTTTCCTAATCTAGGGATCCCGGTCTAACTCAGACTTTGGCGTTTAGTATCGAATCTCCACAATAGAATTCGATCCACTCCTACGCAAAATCAATACACCAAAAGTCTGGTGTCTTGGCGGTTCCGCCGAAGACTTGGCAACTCAGGGCAATAACAAGGCACATCAGCCCATGACTAGGCACATCCGCCCATGACTCAATATATGCTTTGGAATAAATTCATAGACTAAGCATATCAATCTCATGAATTGCAAACATCAATGCAATAAAGTAAAGTATGTGGCTTTGGGAAACTCAAGTCAAATCAAACTCGAGTCGTATCATCCCGGTTCAATATTGATATATACCTTTCTCTTGTCGATCTGACGAAGTCGAAGTCTCGAATTCAAATCTGTCAATACTCAATCTGGCAATGACAATATCGAGGAGTATATTATCAATATACCACTCAAATCAATACTGGATATAATCAGAACTCAATCAAATTCTGTTTCAACGGCATAACCGCACAATCTCAATATACCAAGCAATACAATATCAACAATTACCAATCTCAACTCATAATTGATAACAAACTCAATCTGATATCAAATCTTTATAATCTCAATCAAATCAATTCTGAAAATCATAACAATTCCATACGGTATCCGTTCTTCAATCTGGTTTCTATTATACAATGACAACAATCTCAGGAACAGATAATAACAGTCATATCAGGGTTTCTTCCATATCATAATTTCAAATCATATCGAAACAAAAGAAACTTACATCTAGTTGAAGCTCTCGTCGATAGAAACGCGGTACCGAAGTCGGATTGAAATTCTAACGGACGAATCATTCGCAACGTTCAAATTTCAAAAGTGAAAACCTTAAAATCTCTGAAGCTTTCTTCCGTTTCTTGCTGGAGGAGTTGAAGGAAATCAACTTTTATATATATATATATATATATATCAATTGCATGTCAAAGATAGGTGGCTTCCTCTTGGTGCAGCACGTCTCCTGCATATGCGCGAACCTCCCTCGCGCATATGCGCGAGACATTCTGTCTCGGTGCTTGTCTTCTCGGCAGCTCGCGCATATGCGCGTCATCCTCCGGTGCATATGCACGAGATTCTCTGCCATTCTCGCGCATATGCGCGGGTCCTGGTCGCGCATATGCGCGAGGTTCTCTGCCTACCTCGCGCATATGCGCCCGGCTGGGTCGCGCATATGCGCGAGGGCTCATTCCTCTCATATAATTCACGTTTCTTTCACTTTTTCCGGTCCGATCCTTTCCGTCTATAATCACATCAATTATCAACAAATCATTTCAGATTACAATAACAAAATTCTCGGGCATTACATTTCTCCCCCTCTAAGATCTGATTTCGTCCCCGAAATCACAAGCAATCAAATTAGATATCGAATCAGATACAATAAGAAATGGAGAATAGAAGCTAGACAAGAAAACTCACATCAGTGAAATAACTCTGGGAATTTCTGTCTCATATCTGATTCAGTTTCCCACGTAGCTTCTTCAATGCCATGACGACTCCACTGAACTTTCACAAGCGGAATAGTCTTCGTTCTGAGTTGATTTTCTTTACGATCAAGAATCTGAATCGGCTTTTCAAAATAACTCAGTGTCTCATCAAGTTCTGCCTCGTCTGGCTGAATAATATGAGATGCATCAGGGAGATATTTTCGCAATAAAGATACATGAAAGACATCATGTATTCCAGATAAATAAGGCGGTAAAGCGAGTCGATAGGCACGATTTCCTATCCTCTCTAGAATCTCATAACGACCGATATATCGTGGAGACAACTTTCCTTTCTTGCCAAATCTGACAACGCCTCTGAAAGGAGAAATCTTCAAAAAATACTCTGTCTCCTGCCTCAAATACTAGAGGTCGAAGTCGAATATTTGCATATTTGGTCTGTCTGTCTTGAGCTGTTCTCATTCTCTGACGAATCAGCTTCACTTTCTCTTTCATATCTCGGATCATATCAGGTCCAATCTCAGGTACCTCAGAAATATCATCCGAATACAAAAGGGATCTGCACTTCTTGCCGTACAACGCTCCAAATGGAACCATCTCTATACTCGTCTGATAGCTGTTGTTGTACGAAAACTCACAAAGAGGCAAAGAATCTTGCCAATTAGTGCCAAAATCTAACATTACAGCTCTCAGCATATCCTCCAATGTCTGGATAGTCCTCTCTGACTGTCCGTCAGTCTGTGGATGATATGCGGTACTCAGATGTAACTTCGTACCTAGAGCTTGCTGTAAACTATGCCAAAAGTGCGAAGTAAACCGAGGATCACGGTCTGAAACAATAGACTTCGACACTCCATGTAATCTGACCACTTTTCTGACATAAATCTCTGCCATCTGGTCATGTTTGTACGTCATCTTGTACGGAATAAAACATGCTGATTTGGTCAATCTATAAATCACGACCCAAATCGCATCCCAACCTCGGGAGGAACGTGGTAGCTTCGTCACAAAGTCCATAGAAATGTGATCTCATTTCCATTCAGGAATAGACAAGCTGTGCAACAAATCTCCTGGTTTCTTTCTTTCGGCTTTCACCTGTTGGCAATTCAGACATTTAGATTCAAACTCTGCAATATCTGCTTTCATCTGTTTCCACCAAAACTGTCTTTTCAAATCATTATACATCTTTCTGCCACCATGATGAATACTGAATCGACTATTGTGCGCTTCTGAAAATATCTGTCGTTTCAAATCTGAAACATCTTGCACAACAAGACGATTATTCACATACAGTTCACTGTCACGTACCTGATATTCTGATCAATGCCATGCTCTGACCATCGATATCGAGTTCTAAACATTCTGATCAACTTTCTGAGCTTCTTTAATTCTCAAAATCAGATCTGGTTCGACTTGAATAGTATAAAGTCTCAACGGTCTATAATCTGTTTCAAATGCTAATCCAGACAAACAACAGTCTTCAATCAAATTTGAAACACCAATCGTCGATAAGGATAGAGAACATACCTTTCGACTCAGTGCATCAGCTGCTGCATTAGATTTCCCCGGATAGTATTTGATTTCACAATCGAAATCCTTCAATAAATCAAGCCATCTTCGCTACCTCATATTCAACTCTGATTGTGAAAACAGATATTTCAGACTCTTGTGATCAGAATAAATTTCAAACTTCTCACCGTATAGATAGTGTCGCCATATCTTCAGTGCAAATACAATGGCTGCCAATTCAAGATCATGAATTGGGTAGCGAGACTAATGTGGGTTCAATTGTCTCGAGGCATAGGCAATAACATGTCCTCGCTGCATCAAAACACAACCCAATCCTATGTGAGAAGCATCACAATAAACAACAAAATCAATATCTGACGGAATAGTCAAGATCGGAGCACTGGTTAACCTCTTCTTCAACTCTAAGAATCTGGACTCACACTCCTCTGACCAAACGAATGGTGCATTCTTCTGCGTCAACTGAGTAATAGGTTTAACAATACTCGAGAAATCTTTAATAAATCGTCGGTAATATCCTGCTAAACCCATAAAACTGCGTATCTCTGGCACAGATGCCGGTCTAGGCCAACTGATCACAGCCTCAACCTTGCTAGGATCAACAGATATACCATTTCCAGATATAATATGACCCAGAAATACAACTTGTTTCAGCCAGAATTCACATTTAGACAGCTTAGCATACAGTCTCTCTTTTCTCAGAATTCTCAACACTGTTCTCAAATGCTCAGCATGATCAATCATATTCTTCGAATATATCAGAATATCATCGATAAATATAATCACAAAATCATCAAGATATTTCTGAAACACACGGTTCATCAAACCCATAAATACAGCTGGAGCATTTGTTAAACCAAACGGCATGACAATAAACTCATAATGGCCATACCTGGTTCAGAAAGCTGTCTTCGAAATATCAGAATCTCTGACCCTTAGGTGATGATATCCAGATCTCAGATCGATCTTGGAATAAACAGAAGAACCCTGCAACTTATCAAATAAATAATCAATACGAGGCAAAGGGTATTTGTTCTTTACCGTAGCTTTGTTCAGTTGCCGGTAGGCAATGCAGAGTCTCATTGAATCGTCTTTCTTCCTCACAAACAGTACTGGAGCACCCCAAGGAGAAACACTCGGTCTGATGTAATCCTTGGCCAGTGAGTCTTCTAACTGCTCTTTTAGTTCTTTCAGTTCAATCGGCGCCATTCTGTACGGAGCTCTAGAAATCGGAACTGTACCTGATACCAATTCAATGCTGAAGTCTATCTCTCTGACTGGAGGCAAACACGGAATCTCATCTGGGAAGACATCAGCAAACTCACATACCACTGGCAAATCAGCCAATGATGTGCTCGATTTCAGTACATCAACTGAATACACAAGGAATCTCTCTGCTCCTTTCTGTAATAATCGAGTCATAGACATAGCAGATATCAAAGGAATTCTCGATCTAGAACTCATACCGTAAAATTTCCATTCTTCAGCCATCTCAGGTTTGAATCTCACAATCTTATGGAAACAATCAACGATAGCTCTGTATTTGGTCAGCATATCGATACCAATAATGCAGTCCAAAATCAGACAATCCAAGTACAATACAATCTAACTCAATCTCATGCCCGTCATATTGTAGCATAAAATGTCTAACAGACGTCACTGATACAAGACCTCTCCCCAAAGGTGAAGAGAGAGATACTACAGTAGATAATGACTCAACAGGCAATGCATCACTCGATGCAAATCGCTCAGAAATAAATGTATGGGATGCACCCGTATCAATCAATACATAAGCAGGATAACCACATAATAACAGTTACCTGCAATAACGTCATCTGGTGCTTCCTGAGCCTGTTCTTGAGTCAAAGCAGATACTCCGGCCTGCTGTCTCGGAGGCTGGCTAACAGTCTGGCTTCCTCTTGGCCTCTACTGTGAGTGAGTAGTAGTCGGTGGTGACTGGAAAGAGTGAACAGCTGATGATCGTCTATCAGTCTGAGCCACTGATCCAGATGATTCTGCTCCTCGAGATATTCAGGAACCTCTCTGTGGACATACTCTCGCAAAATGTCCCGGTTGTTTGCAGATGTTGCAACTACCATATACCCCGTAGCATTGCTCTGTGGGATGTCTCCCTCCACATGTTCTGCAATAGACTCCGGTATAACTCTGGCTCTGTCGTGAACCACTTGAGCTGGATGAACCACTACCAGACTTCTTAAATTGTCTTCCTCTGGCTTCAAATGATCTTTCTTCTTCCCACTGCTACTATCACCACTCTCAAAATCAACAGATGTCTCAGTGCCCTTCAGAGTCAACGGTTCAAACAACTGAGATCTCTTCAATAGTGTTTCCATAGGTGTTACTGTATCATCCATCGGATTATTTGAGGTATTTCCCTGTTCTGGGATTCTTCGAGGAGGCATATCTGATTACCAAAATGGTAAGTAACCAAATACAACAAACCTGTTTCAGTCCTCCTCTGATAATCTTAATGCTGATCAAGAATCGGTTCTGATTCATTCTTCATAACACATGTTTCTAATCAAATCAGATATTCAGGTAAACATCCATTTCAAAGCAGTAAAACATGCAAGCATAGCAAAAACATGAAAGAAAACTCAATCTACCCCGCTCACTAGCTTCTATCTCAGTCTAAGGAATCTACTGCTCTAATACCACCTTGCTGTGGGGACATGAACCTAATTCATTTTCATAATCATTATTAGGATCAATTAATTAATCTGGGTCTAAATTTTTTTTTAAAATACAAGAGTGCACAACATATGAAATATCAATCTGATATAAACATGGAACGTAAGGTATAAGTCTTGTACAACATATATTCAGATCAACTAGTGTCCAACAACTACATCAAGTGCTGAAATCAGATCTACTTCTAAGTCCGGATCTCCACGCTATTATTAATCTATCATCCTCCTCTTGACCCTGATCCTGTCCCACCTGTTGTCATGCACACATACAAACACAACAACAGCTGGATAACTCCAGTGAGAAATACATTCCTAGTATAAACAACGTATACATGCAATCATATAAAAAGATATAAAAGCATGAAACAAATATCAATAACATGTATCATAATCTGAAAGACAAGAATCGATATAAAACTGTAAATCAAACTCTGGACTCGTAATCTCTAACTCGACTCTTTCCTAATTTAGAGATCCCGGTCTAACTCAGACTTTGGCGTTCTGTATAGAATCTCCACAATAGAAGTCGATCCACTCCTACGCAACATCGATACACCAAAAGTCTGGTGTCTTGGCGGTTCCGCCGAAGACTTGGCATGTAACGCCCCGAAAATTTAAAGGTCCACGCGAACCGCATGCATATAAATTATTAAATTCTCCTGTATTTTTAATTAAATGTTTTAGTTGCATGAATTAATTATGTTGTGCATAATGGTATGTTAAAAATATATTTTCTACATTGTTGCATTAAAATATATTTTTAAAAGGTTATTCGAGTTGCGATCGAAGAACGTAGACCGAGGGCTGAAAAATAGAAAATGATTTTTATTTAATAGTTGTTTTTAAATATTTAAAATTTGGGAGATGCATTTTATTATTTTTGGAAAATATGGGGTTTTGAGGTGATTTTATACGCCGGAACGTAAATTTTATCAGTGTTTGTTTTTCAACAAAAATACTAACTTTTTGGCAACCCGGCTATTAAATTCACAAACTTATTTTTACCAAAACTATTTTAATGTTTTAATTAAATTCTAATTAAGGCTAATGGACTTAATCTAGTGGCTTAATAGGCCTAAGCCTAATTAGCAAATTAATAAGTTATTTAAAATTGCTGAGCACCAAAACCCTTGATTCTACAAATCACAACTCACGGCCACTCAATTTAATTTACTGAAAAACTCTCTCCGAAAAAAAAAAAAAACACAACACACACGACAACATATTGGAGGAGAATTCGAAGGTTCTTCAAGGGAAAAATTCAGCCTTGGTGTTTACGTCGCCGTTCTTCGCATCGTCACTTCGTTTTCGTGCGTTTAATACGCAAAGGCACGCCATACATCTCCTTTTCTCGTTCATCACATCATATTATTGTTTAAATTATATTTGAATGAAAAGCATAAAGTTCTATGATTATTTTCGGAATATTGCATGCTCACATGGTGAAACTTGAGTTTTTGATGCTAAAATCATGATTTTTATGTGCACAAGGGGCTTCCATTATTAGGAATTGGTATGGGATGTTTGTACATGTTTTTAAGGGGTCCTAGAACACATGAAAATACTGCATAACATGAATTTAAAAAGCTGGAAAACAGTAGGATAAATTTCAGAAAGTGCCGTGAGTTTTTGGTTGGCTTGTTCAAGGTTCATGGGCTGTTTGTGTTGCATGGGACTTAGGGGCTCGACCAGGCCTTGAGGAGGGTTTGGTTGGGACGTGGTTAGGTCCTAGGAAAAGTCCTAGGAGGGCTAGGGCTCGTGCTAGTGAGTAGGGAAGAGTCCTTGTATGAAAAAACTCTTCACGCGTAGGATCAAGGGTGGCTGAGAGTTTCAGGGGTTGTGGCTCGGTTTGGGGCTGGACTAGGTGGTCCATCAGGGTGCTAGGGTGATGGGAAGGGGTCGGGCCAGGGGCTGGAACGGCTGGGCCTGCTGCTGGCTCGAGAAAACGTGGCAGAACATGAAGGTGGCAAGGTGCGCGGGTTGCTGCTGCGCGTCGAGGCCGTTCGCGTGGCTTGCTGCGCGGGGTAGGGGCGTGGTCTAGGGTCGGTGAGGGTCCTAGGTGATCATTGGTTAGGTGGCTAGACGAGTCCTAGTTTGCTAGGAGTCTTGGTGAAGTGGTAGGGTCACGCTCAAAAGTTGCAGGATTTTGGGTCAAGTTTCAGCTGGGTTTGTGCGAGCTAGGGGCTGGTTCTTTGGGCTGGGATTGGTCAGTAGTGTCCTTAGGTTGGTTGGCTAGGGTTTGGCTTGAGGCGGCTCGGGCGTGGCTCGAGTAAATAGGGAGATGGCTTAGGTTGATCGGTTAAGGGTCAATTTCGAAAATTAAACAACTAAAATTGAATCCATGGGTCCAAGGGTGTGGCTCATGACTTGGAAGGGTAGAATAAATATTAAAAAGGCTATGTTTAAAATTTGGGATCAAAATAACGAGTTTTAGATTTATTCAGAATTTAATCGCTGCACGAAACGCTAATTAACGAGTTAATCAAAACGCCTAGTTTTAAGATTTATAAAATTCTGAAAAAATTGTATTTAAGCTTAAATAATTATTATATGTCTAAGTTTTTAATTTGGGAATTTTATATTAAGGTTTGGTTTAATTCGTGATTAAAACGCAGTAATACGTCTTATTTAAAGATTAATTTAAAAGTCATCGATTTAAGCTAAATAAAAATTTGAGAAAATTCATGTAAGTTTAAATAATTATTGGGACATGTTAGAGTCAATGAAATTAAGAAAATATCAAAAATGAGAAATTATACGTCCAGGGGTAAAACGGTCTTTTTACACCTAGAAATTAGTAAACGTCATGGCAGTGTCCTGAATGCTGTTTTATTTTATAATATGATTATTTTCAATGGTTATGTATGTTTATGAATTTTTATATGTGTAAATATGATTTTTAAATGTTCATGAATTATTAAAGATGACATGTAAAAGATATGTTGCATGCTTGGTTTCAAAAATGAAAAATGTAAATATTACTCATGATTTTTCTAAGTGATGTGAATGAAAAATGTTGAAGGATGTGAAGTGATTGTGACTAATTCGTTAATGTTGGCGACGTCGTGAGGGTTATGGTCCCAGTGGGAGCCCGACGATCGTGTTTCCATCATTGCGAATATGTGGTAACGGATATGTGGTAACGGATATGTGATAACGGTTTTGTGGTAACGGAAGAATGGGAATATCGTGAGGGAAAAAGGCCCCAGAGGGAGCCCCGACGATCGTATTCTATTCGAATCATGATAGGCCAGGGCCCAGTTGACCGGTGAGAGTGTTGCTGGTGTCCCCCGCCGCCCAGTACTGTGGTTTTATGTAGATAGATCCATCGACCCTCATGAGCATGATCAGAAAAGTCACAATTAACGATCTGAATTCAACAAAAGAAAAGAGAAAAAGAAAAGAAAAATGTTCATGATCATGTTAAAGGTTTTATGTCATGTCATGTTAAGGAAAAAGGAAAAAGTTAAGGTTTATGATTGCATGTCATGAAAAAGTATTTTACGAAAATGTTTATGTTTAGAGTTTTATGCATCAAGAAAATGTTTACGAAAATATTTATGTTTATGCATCTTCATGAGAACGATATTTTAAGTACAAATATTTTTCACCGTTATATGTTGACTGTATTACGTATTACTCGTTATAAAGATTATGGTGTGTTGAGTCTTTAGACTCACTAGGTGTGATGGATGCAGGTGGTATTGAGGGAGGACTTGATGAGTGATTTGACTAGACTGAATGCGCACATAACCCGAGGACCAGCGCTACATTTTCCGCATTATGCTTTATGATTTAAGTTAAAGATTTTTAAGATTATTTATTTATGCTCTTGAGATATTTTTGAGAGGTTTAGTATGGGCTTTACCTTTTAAATTATTGCTTTTTAGGTTTGGTAAAATATGCGACGATTTCATTTGATCACTATTGCACTTGGTTTTTAAAATACTAGTTGGTTAATGCTTAATTTTAAAGGGTAAAATATTTTATAAAAATATTTTTCATGTATTAAGTGAGTTGGCCGAAATATTTTTTTAAAAAAAAAAAAAGTTTCTAGTACTTTTAAAGCAATAAAAATGACAGGACGTTTCAGTTGGTATCAGAGCAAAAGTCCTGTAAAGGGTTGTGCCACCATCAGCGCCGAGAAGATCAGTCGTCAAGCCTCAAGTTGTAAGTTTTTACATGCTTTATATGATTTATATGTTGTCACCTGCATGACTACATGAATTATATGTTCATGTCACATGTTTAATAGCTTCATGATGATATATGATTTATATGCTTTGGAATTTTTTATATGTGATACGATATGAAATGAAAAATTATTTTATTTTAACGCATGTTGGCTTCGTGGTGGAATTGGAATATGTTGATTTTGGGTTTTAGTATTGACGTTCTATTTTTTGGTCCATAAGTTAATCGTGAATATTTTGAATGCTTTGGGATACGTATATTTTCTAAGAAAATATTTATGATTCGTGGTTACTAGTTGAATTAATTTTTGGGAAATACTCATAAGTAATAATGATTCGAGGATTTACAACGACTTTGGGAATAAGAAAATGTATAAATTGAGAATTTAAGTTTTGATGAAATGTAATATTGGTTATAGGAATTGACTTTTCGGGTAAATAAGTTTAAATTTTCGAAATCTATGTTATGGGAAACCTATAGAAGGGAATAAGAATGCCAAAGACTTATGGGTAAATCGTAGGATTTTAAAAATTAAGGATCAATTAGGATATTTTTGAGGAAATTAAGAATTTATTTAGCAAATATTAAAGAATTTGGAGACTAGTTTAGCAATAAGAACAAATTGAATGGGTTAAATAGTAAGAATTTTGAGGATTTAGACTTTTTAAGAATATATGAAACCTTGGGATATCATGGTTATAGTGTTATAAGGAATGTTAATCAAGGATTTGTAAGATTGAACAAATATTAAGCTTGAAAATTTAACCTTTAGTAGATGCATTGGGGATTTTAAGATCGAAATTTGATAGGTTGATGAACATTTTGGGTATAAAATAAGGAAAGTAATACACGATAAGCATGATTATCCATCTTTTAATATTGGGAATTGTAAGCAAAATTGAAATTCGAGGTTATAATAGTAATAGCACTAAGTCATTTGGGTCTTTTAAGTTGCGAGTTGAAAATAAGGATTTAGAAGGAAAATTTAATTAGGATCAATAAGACGTAAGGACATTCTAGAACTTAAGTTTGATCAGAATAGCGCAGTGGAAGCGTGGATTTTTGGGATATTAGAATTAAGCCTAAACTTTGGGTTATCTAGGATAAGCGAATTTCGAGGACGAAATTCAATTTAAAGGGGGAAGAATGTAACGCCCCGAAAATTTAAAGGTCCACGCGAACCACATGCATATAAATTATTAAATTATCCTGTATTTTTAATTAAATGTTTTAGTTGCATGAATTAATTATGTTGTGCATAATGGTATGTTAAAAATATATTTTCTACATTGTTGCATTAAAATATATTTTTAAAAGGTTATTCGAGTTGCGATCGAAGAACGGAGACCGAGGGCTGAAAAATAGAAAATGATTTTTATTTAATAGTAGTTTTTAAATATTTAAAATTTGGGAGATGCTTTTTATTATTTTTGGAAAATATGGGATTTTGAGGTGATTTTATACGCCGGAACGTAAATTTTATCGGTGTTTGTTTTTCAACAAAAATACTAACTTTTTGGCAACCCGGCTATTAAATTCACAAACTTATTTTTACCAAAACTATTTTAATGTTTTAATTAAATTCCTAATTAAGGCTCATGGACTTAATCTAGTGGCTTAATAGGCCTAAGCCTAATTAGCAAATTAATTAGTTATTTAAAATTGCTGAGCACCAAAACCCTTGATTCTACAAATCACAACTCACGGCCACTCAATTTAATTTCTGAAAAACTCTCTCCGAAAAAAAAAAACACAACACACACGACAACATATTGGAGGAGAATTCGAAGGTTCTTCAAGGGAAAAATTCAGCCTTGGTGTTTACGTCGCCGTTCTTCGCATCGTCACTTTATTTTCGTGCGTTTAATATGCAAAGGCACGCCATACATCTCCTTTTCTCGTTCATCACATCATATTATTGTTTAAATTATATTTGAATGAAAAGCATAAAGTTCTATGATTATTTTCGGAATATTGCATGCTAACATGGTGAAACTTGAGTTTTTGATGCCAAAATCATGATTTTTATGTGCATAAGGGGCTGCCATGATTAGGAATTGGTATGGGATGTTGTACATGTTTTTAAGGGGTCCTAGAACACATGAAAATACTGCATAACATTAATTTAAAAAGCTGGAAAACAGTAGGATAAATTTCAGAAAGTGCCGTGAGTTTTTGGTTGGCTTGTTCAAGGTTCATGGGCTGTTTGTGTTGCATGGGACTTAGGGGCTCGACCAGGCCTTGAGGAGGGTTTGGTTGGGACGTGGTTAGGTCCTAGGAAGAGTCCTAGGAGGGCTAGGGCTCGTGCTAGTGAGTAGGGAAGAGTCCTTGTATGAAAAAACTCTTCACGCGTAGGATCAAGGGTGGCTGAGAGTTCCAGGGGTTGTGGCTCGGTTTGGGGCTGGACTAGGTGGTCCATCAGGGTGCTAGGGTGATGGGAAGGGGTCGGGCCAGGGGCTGGAACGGCTGGTCCTGCTGCTGGCTCGAGAAAACGTGGCAGAACACTGAAGGTGGCAAGGTGCGCGGGTTGCTGCTGCGCATCGAGGCCGTTCGGGTGGCTTGCTGCGTGGGGTATGGGCGTGGTCTAGGGTCGGTGAGGGTCCTAGGTGATCGTTGGTTAGGTGGCTAGAGGAGTCCTAGTTGGCTAGGAGTCTTGGTGAAGTGGTAGGGTCACGCTCAAAAGATGCAGGATTTTGGGTCAAGTTTCAGCTGGGTTTGTGCGAGCTAGGGGCTGGTTCTTTGGGCTGGGATTGGTCAGTAGTATCCCTAGGTTGGTTGGCTAGGGTTTGGCTCGAGGCGGCTCGGGCGTGGCTCGAGTAAATGGGGAGATGGCTTGGGTTGATCGGTTAAGGGTCAATTTCTAAAATTAAACAACTAAAATTGAATCCATGGGTCCAAGGGTGTGGCTCATGATTTGAAAGGGTAGAATAAATATTAAAAAGGACTATATTTAAAATTTGGGATCAAAATAACGAGTTTTAGATTTATTCGGAATTTAATCGCTGCACGAAACGCTAATTAACGAGTTACTTAAAACGCCTAGTTTTATGATTTATAAAATTCTGAAAAATTTTATTTAAGCTTAAATAATTATTAGATGTCTAAGTTTTTTATTTGGGAATTTTTTATTAAGGTTTGGTTTAATTCGGGATTAAAACGCAGTAATACGTCTTATTTAAAGATTAATTTAAAAGTCATCGATTTAAGCTAAATAAAAATTTGAGAAAATTCATGTAAGTTTAAATAATTATTGGGACATGTTAGAGTCAATGAAATTAAGAAAATATCAAAAATGAGAAATTATACGTCCAGGGGTAAAACGGTCTTTTTACATCTAGAAATTAGTAAACGTCATGGCAGTGTCCTGAATGCTGTTTTATGTGATAATATGATTATTTTCAATGGTTATGTATGTTTATGAATTTTTATATGTGTAAATATGATTTTTAAATGTTCATGAATTATTAAAGATTAAATTGGACATGTAAAAGATATGTTGCATGCTTGGTTTCAAAAAAGAAAAATGTAAATATTACTCATGATTTTTCTAAGTGATGTGAACGGTTTTGTGGTAACGGAAGAATGGGAATATCGTGAGGGAAAAAGGCCCCAGAGGGAGCCCCGACGATCGTATTCTATTCGAATCATGATAGGCTAGGGCCCAGTTGACCGGTGAGAGTGTTGCTGGTGTCCCCCGCCGCCCAGTACTGTGGTTTTATGTAGATGAATCCATCGACCCTCATGAGCATGATCAGGAAAGTCACAATTAACGATCTGAATTTAACAAAAGAAAAGAGAAAAAGAAAAGGAAAATGTTCATGGTCATGTTAAAGGTTTTATGTCATGTCATGTTGAGGAAAAAGGAAAAAGTTAAGGTTTATGATTGCATGTCATGAAAAAGTATTTTACGAAAATGTTTATGTTTAGAGTTTTATGCATCAGGAAAATGTTTACGAAAATATTTATGTTTATGCATCTTCATGAAAACGATATTTTAAGTACAAATATTTTTCACCGTTATATGTTGACTGTATTACGTATTACTCGTTATAAAGATTATGGTGTGTTGAGTCTTTAGACTCACTAGACGTGATGGATGCAGGTGGTATTGAGGGAGGACTTGATGAGTGATTTGACTGGACTGAAGGCGCACATAACCCGAGGACCAGCGCTACATTTTCCGCATTATGCTTTATGATTTAAGTTAAAGATTTTTAAGATTATTTATTTATGCTCTTGAGAGATTTTTGAGAGGTTTAGTATGAGCTTTACCTTTTAAATTATTGCTTTTTAGGTTTGGTAAAATATGCGACGATTTCATTTGATCAATATTGCACTTGATTTTTAAAATGCTAGTTGGGTAATGCTTAATTTTAAAGGGTAAAATATTTATAAAAATATTTTCATAAATTAAGTGAGTTGGCCGAAATATTTTTTTAAAAAAAATAAAAAATTCTAGTACTTTTAAAGCAATAAAAATGACAGGACGTTTCATGGAAACTCAGCCAATAACAAGGCACATCAGCCCACAGACTTTGACATTCTGTTTCGAATCACCGCAATAGAAGTCGATCTACTCCTACGCAACATCGATACATCAAAAGTCTAGTGTCTTGGCGGTTCTGCCGAAGACTTGGCAACTCAGCCAATTACAAGGCACATCAGCCCATGACTAGGCACATCCGCCCATGACTCAATATATGCTTTGCTATAAATCCATAGACTAAGCATATCAATCTCATGAATTGCAAACATCAATGCAATAACCTAAAGTATGTGGTTTTGGGAAACTCAAGTCAAATCAAACTCGAGTCGTATCATCCCGGTTCAACATTAATTTCTACTTTTCTCTTGTCGATCTGATGAAGTCGAAGTCTCGAATTCAAATCTGTCAATACTCAATCTGGCAATGACAATATCGAGAATTATAATATCAATATACCACTCAAATCAATACTGGATATAATCAAAACTCAATCAAATTCTGTTTCAACGGCATAATTGCACAATCTCAATATACCCAGCAATACAATATCAACAATTACCAATCTCAACTCATAATCGATAACAAACTTAATCTGATATCAAATCTTTATAATCTCAATCAAATCAATTCTAAAAATCATAACAATTCCATACGGTATCCGTTCTTCAATCCGGTTTTGATTATACAATGACAACAATCTCAGGAACAGATAATAACAGTCATATAAGGATTTCATCCATATCATAATTTCAAATCATATCGAAACATAAGAAAACTTACCTCAAGTTGAAGCTCTCATCGATAGAAACACGGTACTGAAGTCGGATTGAAACTCTAACGGACGGATCGTTCGCAACATTCAAATTTCAAAAGTGAAAACCTTAAACTCTCTGAAGCTTTCTTCCGCTTCTTGCTGGAGGAATTGAAGGAAATCAACTTTTATATATATATATATATATCAATTGCATGTCAAAGATAGGTGGCTTCCTCTTGGTGTGCGCGAGACATTTTGTCTCGGTGCTTGTCTTCTCGGCAGCTCGCGCATATGCGCGTCATCCTCCGGTGCATATGCACGAGGTTCTCTGCCATTCTCGCGCATATGCGCGGGTCCTGGTCGCGCATATGCGCGAGGTTCTCTGCCTACCTCGCGCATATGCGCCCGGCTGGGTCGCGCATATGCGCGAGGGCTCATTCCTCTCATATAATTCACGTTTCTTTCCCTTTTTCCGGTCCGATCCTTTCTGTCTATAA
Organism: Primulina tabacum; assembly: GCF_025594145.1. NCBI lineage: Eukaryota > Viridiplantae > Streptophyta > Magnoliopsida > Lamiales > Gesneriaceae > Primulina > Primulina tabacum. The sequence goes on along the minus strand of NC_134552.1, from coordinate 44,811,255 downwards.
TCACATCAATTATCAACAAATCATTTCAGATTACAATAACAAAATTCTCGGGCATTACATTTCTCCCCGGCTGAACAGAGTCAGATTGATATTTGATTTCGTTGACCAGATTGATCTACGAAAAGAAAGGTATAAATCAATGTTAAACCGGGAAGATACGACTCGAGTCAGAGATAGCTTGAGTTTCCCAAAACCACATACTTTATTGTAATTGCTTCGATGTTTGCAATTCATGAGATTGATATGCTTAGTCTATTGATTTATAGCAAAGCATGAGTATGAGTCTTTGGCAGAGGTTCCAGGTCACTAGGCATTTGGTTTATATCGATGTTCTTAGGAGTAGATTGACTCCTATAGTAGAGATTCGATATAGAGGACCAATGTCTGAGAATAAGAACGTACCGCCATCTAGCTGGGAAAAGCAGGTGGGAGACTTGTTACGTTCTTATTCAACCGAGATCCCTAGATAAGAGTCGAGTCAAGAGTAAGAGTCAAAGAGTTTGATTAATTGCTTTATATCGATTTATGTTTTCGTAGACTACGATGCATATTGTTTTACAAATGTTATATGCTTTTGTATATGTTTATATGAACTACATGTATACGTTGTTTATACTGGAATATATTTCTCACCGGAGTTATCCGGCTGTTGTTGTATTTGTATGTGTGCATGACAACAGGTGGGACATGATCAGGGTCGAGAAGAGCTTGATAGATCGAGATTAGAGTGGTGATCCGGGCTTAGAAGTAGAGCTGTTGTTCAACTTATGATATGTAGTTGATAAACAATAGTTTATTATGACTTTCTGTTGTACAAGACTTGTACTTTGATCATGTTGTAGATATTAAACTTGAATTTGAATGAGATGTGACCTAACTTGTTGTAAATATTTGTACACTTGTTTAAAAAGTGTTCAACATTTAAAAAAAAAAATTTTTTGCGACCCAGATTATTTATTTGATCCATTTAATCCTAATGATGATTGAAAAGAATGAGTTAGCGTTCGGGTCTCCACATCGGTGAGTATCAAAGTTGTATATATTCCTTAGACTGGGATAGAAGCGAGTGAGCGGGGTAGATTGAGTTTTCTTTCTTGCTTTTGTGATGCTAGCATGTTTTATTGCTTTAGAAAATACATGTTTACCTGATTATCTGGTTTGAATGGAAACGTGTATTATTGAAAGAATGAATCAGAACCAATTCTTGATCAGAGGTATGATGATCAGAGGAGGACTGAGACAGATTTGTTATATTTGGTTACTAACCCTTTTGATAATCAGATATGCATCCTCGAAGAATCCCAGAACAGGGTAGTACCTCAAATAATCTGATGGATGTTACAGCGACACCCATGGAAACACTGCTGAAGAGATTTCAGTCATTTAAACCGCCGACCTTGAAGGGCACTGAGAATTTTATTGATTGTGAGAGTTAGCTTGATGATATTGAAATGCTGTTTGATTCTCTTGATTACACAGATGAGCGAAGAGTTAGACTGATTGGGCACCAGTTGCATGACGTTGCAAAGAGTTGGTGGCTCACGACTAAGAGAGCATTGGAGCATCGAGGTACAGTTATTACTTGGAAGATCTTTAAAGATGAGTTTTATCAACGATTTTTCCCAGTATCGTACAGAAAAGACAAGGGTGTAGAGTTTGCTAATCTGAGACATGGTCATTTGAATATTGAAGAATATGTGGCCAAATTCTCTACCTTGCTACGGTTTGCTCCTCATGTTGCTAAGAATGATGAAGCAGTGGCTGATCAGTTTATTAATGGATTGAATCTCGAGATCTTTACGCTGGTAAATGCAGAGCGACCAAATAACTTTTCTGATGCTTTGAATAGAGCAAAAGGAGCGGAAGCGGGCCTAATCAGGTAGAAATGAGCTTCGTATGTTGCTCTAGCACCGAAACAGCAACAACCTGCAGCTCAGTTCCACCAACCCCCTCCCAGATTTCATAGTGGTGGTAGCAGCAGTGGAAAGAAAGATAATTTGAAAGCCCGAGGAAAACAGTTTAAGAAGTCTGGTAGTAGTTCATCTAGCTCCAGTAGTTCACGATAGATCCAGAATTACACAGGGGTCTATTGCAGAACTTGTTGAGGAAGACATCCCACGGAGCAATGCCAAGGAGTGTTTGGTAGTAGTAATATCTTTCGACAGCAAGGACATTTTGCCAGAGTCTGTCCACAGCAAGGTTCTCAACGATCCCAAGGAGCAGAATCATCTGGATTAGTGGCTTAGATTGATAGACGATCATCTGCTGTTCACTCTTTCCAGCCAACCACTAACCAGTCACAGCCGATGCAAGGAGGAAGCCAGACTGTTAGCCAGCCTCCGAGACAGCAGGCCAAAGTGTTTGCATTGACTGAAGAACAGGCCCAGGAAGTACCTGATGATGTTGTTGCAGGTAACTGTTCTCTTTGTGGTTATCCTGCTTATGTGTTAAATGATACGGGTGCATCCCATATCTTTATATCTTAACGATTTGCATTGATACATGATTTGCCTGTTGAGTCATTATCTACTATAGTATCTGTCTCTTGACCTTTTGGGAGAGGTCTTATATCAGTGAAGTCTGTTAAACATTGTATACTGCAGTATGATGGCAATGAGATTGAGTTAGATTGCATTGTACTCGGTTTGTCTGACTTTGACTGCATTATCGGTATTGATATGCTGACCAAATACAGAGCTACCATAGATTGTTTCCAGAAAATTGTGAGATTCAGACCTGAAATGGCTGATGAATGGAAATTTTACGGTAAGGGTTCCAGAGCTTGAATTCCTTTGATATCTGCTTTATCTATGACTCGATTATTACAGAAAGGAGCAGAGGCGTTCCTTGTGTATTCAGTAGATGTACTGAAATCGAGCCCGTCATTGGCAGATTTGCCAGTGGTATGTGAATTTGCTGATGTCTTTTCAGATGAGATTCCGTGTTTACCTCCAATCCGAGAAATAGATTTCAGTATTGAATTGATACCAGGTACTGTTCCTCTTTCTAAAACTCCATACAGAACGACACCGATTGAACTGAAAGAATTGAAAGAGCAGCTAGAAGATTTACTAGCTAAGGGGTACATCAGACCGAGTGTTTCTCCTTGGGGCGCACCAGTACTGTTTGTCAGAAAGAAAGACGGCTCAATGAGACTCTGCATTGATTATCGGCAATTGAACAAGGCTATGATAAAGAATAAATATCCTTTGCCTCGTATTTACTGATTTATTTGATCAGTGTCAGGGTTCTTCTGTTTATTCCAAGATCGATCTGAGATCTTGATATCATCAGCTGAGAGTCAGAAATTCTGATATATCAAAGACCGCTTTCAGAACCAGGTATGGCCACTATGAGTTTATAGTCATGCCGTTTGGTTTAACGAATTCTCCAACTGTATTTATGGGTTTGATGAACCGTGTATTTCAAAAATATTTTGAGATTTTGTGATTATCTTTATCGATGATATTCTGATTTATTCAAGGAATATGATTGATCATGCTGAGCATTTGAGAACTGTATTGAGAATTCTGAGAACTGAGAAATTGTATTCAAAGCTGTCTAAATGTGAATTTTGGCTGAAACAAGTGGTATTTTTGGGACACATTATATCTGGAGATGGTATTTCTGTGGATCCTAGCAAAATTGAGGCTGTGATCAGTTTGCCTAGACCGACATCAGTGCTAGAGATACGCAGTTTTATGGGTTTAGCTGGCTGTTATCGTCGATTCATTAAAAATTTCTCTAGCATTGCTAATCCGATTACTCAGTTGACTCAGAAGAATGTACTTTTTGTTTGGTCCGAAGCATGTGAATCTAGTTTTCTGGAGTTGGAGAAGAAATTAACTAGTGCTCCGGTGTTGACTATCCCATCAGGTACTGGTGATTTTGTTGTTTATTGTGATGCTTCTCACAGAGGAATATGTTGTGTTTTGATGCAGCGAGGACATGTTATTGCTTATGCTTTAAGACAATTGAAACCACATGAGACTCGCTACCCGATTCATGATCTTGAATTGGCTGCCATCGTATTTGTATTGAAGATCTGGCGACACTATCTATATGGTGAGAAATTTGAAATTTATTCTGATCACAAGAGTTTGAAATATCTGTTTTCATAGTCTGAATTGAATATGAGGCAACGTATATGGCTTGTTTTATTGAAATATTTTGATTGTGAAATCAAATATTATCCGGGAAAATCAAATGCAGCAGCTGATGCACTGAGTCAAAAGGTATGTTCTTTATCCTTATCGACGATTGGTGTTTCGAATTTGATTAAAGATTGTTGTCTTTCTGGATTGGTATTTGAGACAGATTGTCAACTTCTGAGACTTTATGCCATTCAAGTTGAACAAGAATTGATTTTTCGAATTAAAGAAGCACAGCAAGTTGCTCAGAATATTCAGAACTCGATTATGATGGTCAGATCAGGGCATCAATCAGAATATCAGGTCTGTTATGATGTATTGTATGTGAATAATCGACTTGTTGTGCCAGATGTTTTAGATTTGAAACAGCAGATTTTGACAGAAGCTCACTGTAGTCGTTTTAGTATTCATCCTGGTGGTAGAAAAATGTACAATGATATGAAGAAACAGTTTTGGTGGAAACAGATGAAACCAGACATTGCAGAGTTTGTTTCCAAATGTTTGAATTGCCAACAGGTGAAAGCAGAAAGGAAGAAATCAGGAGGTCTGTTGCATAGCTTATCTATTCCAGAATGGAAATGGGATCACATTTCCATTGATTTTGTTACGAAGCTACCACGAACCTCCAGAGGTTGTGATGCAATTTGGGTCGTTATTGACAGATTGACCAAATCAGCATGTTTTATTCCTTACCGAATGACGTACAGACATGACCAGATGGCAGAGATTTATGTCAAAGAGGTTGTCAGATTGCATGGTGTGCCGAAGTCTATCGTATCAGATCATGATCCCCGATTTAATTCACACTTTTGGCACAGTCTGCAACAAGCTCTAGGTATGAAATTACATTTGAGTACTGCATATCATCCTCAGACAGACGGACAGTCAGAGAGGACTATCCAGACATTGGAGATATGCTTAGAGCTGTAGTGCTAGACTTTGGCACTAGTTGGCAAGATTCTCTACCTCTTTTTGAATTCTCGTACAACAACAGCTATCAGACGAGTATAGAAATGGCTCCATTTGAAGCGTTGTACGGCAAGAAGTGCAGATCCCCTATTTATTGGGATGAATATCTGAGGTACCTGAACTTGGGCCTGATATGATTCGAGAGATGACTGAGAAAGTAAAGCTGATTCAGCAGAGAATGAAGATAACTTAGGATAGACCGGACAAATATGCAAATATTTGACGTCGACCGTTAGAATTTGAACAAGGAGACAGTATTTTTGAAGATTTCTCCTTTTCAGAGGCATTGTCAGATTTGGCAAGCGAGGGAAGTTGTCTCCTCGTTATATTGGTCCTTATGAGATTCTTGAGAAGATAGGTACTCGTGCCTATCGACTCGCTATTCCTCCTTCTGTATCTGGGATACATGACGTCTTTCATGTGTCTATTGCTGAGAAAATATCTTCCTAATGCTTCTCATGTTCTTCAACCAGACGAGGCAGAACTTGATGAAACTCTGAGTTATTTCGAAAAACCGATTTAGATTCTAGATCATAAAGAAAAGTAGCTCAGAACGAAGACTATTCCGCTTGTGAAAGTTCAGTGGAGTCGTCATGGCATTGAAGAAGCTACTTGGGAGACTGAATCAGATATGAGACAGAAATTTTCATAACTATTTCACAGATGTGAGTTTTCTTATTCAATTTCTGTTATATATTCTGATTTTATGTGATTTGATTGCCCTGATTCCGGAGACGAAATCATGTCTCAGAGGGGAAGAATTGTAATGCCCGAGATTTTATCCTGTGAATTGGAGATTATTAATTGATGAATTGATGTGATTATAGAAGGACCACTCCGAGACAAGAAATTGGGAAAGCATGAGTATTGCAAATGTGAGACCAAAAGGTCTCGCGCATATGCGCGGAGACGAGGCGCGCACATGCACGAGCTGCTATATGCCGAGACAGTAAGTCTCGCGCATATGCGCGAGGCGGGGCGCGCTTATGCGCGAGCAAGATGTATGTACAAGCGCAGAGACAGTAGGTCTCGCGCATTGGGAGAGACAAGGCGCACATATGGGCGAGCATGTAAAATATCCAAGTGCCGAGACACTAGGTCGCGCGTATATACGCGAGGACAAGGCGCGCATAAGCGCGAGAAGATGAATTGTTATGCGCCGAGACAGTAGGTCTTGCGCATATGCGCCGATAATGGACGCGCATATGCGCGAGACGTGCAGTATGAAGATTAAGCCACATGTCTTTGCCATGCATATAATACAAAAATTCTTCATTTCCTTTCAGATTGAACAACAAGAAACCGAGAAGCTCCATAGAAAATCCTCAAAGCCTCTTCAAAGATTACGATTTTGATTGTACAAGTCTGATTTTCGATCCGAGTTTAGTTCTGTGCTCCTCTCGTTGAAGGCTTCAAAAGGATGTAAGTTTGATTTCTTTGTAGCATGGTTTGCAAATATATTATTGGAGGGATCATAATTTGATCTATATTATGTGTTCCTGAGTTTGTGATAATCGTATAATCGAAATCGGATTGAAAACCGGACAACCTATGTAATTGTTATCATTTTTTAGTTATATTCGAATGAGGTTGTACAGATTTGGTATTGGAATTGTAATTGCTGATTGATTATGAGTTTTTGAGATTGGCCGTTTGTTGTTTGTATTGCCGGTATACCGAGATTGTACTGTTATGCCGTCGAAACAGAATTAGATTGAGTTCTGATCTTATCAAGTATTGCTTTAAGTTGTATATTAATATTGTACTTCTCGAATATATGATTCCGGAGTTGGTATTGAAGGCTTCAAAGACTGAACAGAGCCAGATTGATATTTGATTTCGTTGACCAGATTGATCTACGAAAAGAAAGGTATAAATCAATGTTAAACCGGGAAGATACGACTCGAGTCAGAGATAGCTTGAGTTTCCCAAAATCGCATACTTTATTGTAATTGCTTCGATGTTTGCAATCCATGGGATTGATATGCTTAGTATATTGATTTATAGCAAAGCATGAGTATGAGTCTTTGGCAGAGGTGCCAGGTCACTAGGTATTTTGTTTATATCGATGTACTTAGGTGTAGATCGACTCCTATTGTAGAGATTCGATATAGAGGACCAATGTCTGGGAATAAGAACGTACCGCCATCTAGCTGGGAAGAGTAGGAGTGAGACTTGTTACGTTCTTATTCAACCGGGATCTCTAGATAAGAGTCGAGTCAAGAGTAAGAGTCAAAGAGTTTGATTTATTGCTTTATATCAATTTATGCTTTCGTAGACTACGATGCATATTGTTTTACAAATGTTATATGCTTTTGTATATGTTTATATGAACTGCATGTATATGTTATTTATACTGGGAATATATTTCTCACCGGAGTTATCCGGCTGTTGTTGTGTTTGTATGTGTGCATGACAACAGGTGGGACATGATCAGGGTCGAGAAGAGCTTGATAGATCGAGATTAGAGTGGTGATCCGGGCTTAGAAGTAGAGATGTTGTTCAATTTATGATATGTAGTTGATAAACAATAGTTTATTATGACTTTCTGTTGTACAAGACTTGTACTTTGATCATGTTGTAGATATTAAACTTGATCTGGTAATTTGAATGAGATGTGACCTAACTTGTTGTAAATATTTGTACACTTGTTTATAAAGTGTTCAACATTTAAAAAAAAAATTTCGACCCAGATTATTTAATTGATCCATTTTATCCTAATGATGATTGAAAAGAATGAGTTAGCGTCCAGGGTCCCCACAACAGCTTAGTACCTAATGCCTGATGTAGACTCTTCTAGAATGCAGATGTGAATATCGGATCCCTGTCTGACATGATGGACACTGGAATCCCATGCAGTTTGACTATATCTCTGATGTACAGCTCTGCGTACTGAGTCATGGTGAAGGTCTTCTTGATCAGCAGAAAATGAGCTGACTTAGTGAGCCGATCGACAATCACCCATATGGCATTATATCCTACAGCTGTCCTCGGAAGCTGTTAGAAACTAAATTTCGGTTGTTTAACAAACTAAGTGCTTAAATCGATTGGATTAACTGATCAAGAAGTTTGAAAGTAGTTGAACAAATATTCAAACTGACAGTTGCCTATAACTGAAGATTAATGCGCAAATTAACAAATGCAACTGAACCAGCTGAACTGAACTTATGCAGACAACTGACTGATAAGTTGGAAACTGATCAGTTGCTATATTCAGTTGTGAGCTTATCAGCTGATCCTTCAGCTGTACATGTCATCAGTTAACGAAAAAGACATTCAACCGACAACAGTACAAAGAAGACTACAACTAATAGTGGGAACACCGCATTTCAAAAAAGCTGCAGTGTACGAATGTCAGAAAGATATTGACGTGGCAAACAATGGATATAAAGATTCAAATTACATTGATTATTACCGTTGAAGAGAAGCCTATAAACAACAGAGAAGAGCAGTTGAAAAATAAGGATTCATTATTCTATCAATCTTGTTGTTACTCTGCTAAAATTCTCGCTCATATTCAAAAATTAGTAGCTCACACTTATCAGATTTATTTGTAGCATTCTAGGCAATTTTTTGAGCTTACTAGCACAAATTATTTTGTTGTAAATTCGATCTTAAAAGAGATTAGTTGTGCTAAGTCAAGTTTAGTACTGTGAAATATATTGTAAACTAAGAGTTTTAGTTTTGGCATTGTTAAGTCCAAACTGAAGTGGGTCTGTACAAGTGTTAGTATCGATCAAAATTTTTTAGTGGATATCCTATCCTTGTGATAGAAGGGGTGACATAGGAGTGATTGAAATCTTCGAACATCCATAAAATCTCGTGTGTTCTTATTTCAGTTTTTATTCTATCTGTCAGTCAGTTTATTTCCGCACTTTATTGTTAACTGATTGATATCGACTGACAAGATTCCGAGTTTCAGTTTGTCACTATACCGACTCAACATTCGGAAAGATTGTAAAAATCGTGAGTGTTTATTCAACCCCCATTCTAAACACTCTTTCACCAGTTAATCGATCCTATCAAGTGATATCAGAGCAAATGAATCTTGTCACAGAATATTCTTATCCGCAAAACTAATCACCATGTCTTCATTCAATAAAATACCAATGTTTTCCAAAGAAGATTTCGATGATTGGAAAATCAGAATGCAGGCTCATTTAGCCTGCACAAAACGACGACATCTGGTATGTCGTTACTGAAGGACCCATGAAAATCTTAAAAGGAAATATAGCAGTTGCAATAACTGATGGGGCACCTCATCGCGTTGAGAAGCCCAGAGAGGAATGGACAACTAAAGATAAAAGAAAATTCAACCTTGACAATGTGGCTAAGGACATCAAAACGCTGGACAAAGTCCGTTTCAGCAAAATAAAAATGTGCAAAATTGCTAAAGAGATATGGGAGAAACTGATTCAGCTTTGCAAAGGAAACGAACAAACCAAGGAGAACAGGCTATCAGTTGCCTTTAAAAAATTTGACAATATCAAGATGAAGGTTGGAGAATCCATGCACAAATATGATGAGAGGGCCAGTGTATTATAAACGAGCTGAATGCATTTGGAAAGGTGTATTCTAACAAAGAAATAGAACTGAAGGTGGTCAGATGTCTTCCCAAAGAGTGGGACATCAAGACCATGGCTATGCGTGATTCAAAGGACCTTAACAAGGTTGAACTTCATGATTTGTTTGCTGATCTAAAGGCATACGAGTTTGAACTACAAACGAGAGAAGGGAAACCTTCTACATCAAATGTCACAACTGCTTTAACTGCTGTCAAGCTGGAACCAACTGGTTCAGTTGATAAATCTGCTGATCAGCTGAGCAATGACGTAATGTCATTGTTTTTCAAGAAGTTTGGAAGGTTTATGAGGAGAAATCAAGGAAACTTCCACAAAAATTATCAGAAAAATCACTCCCAAGAAGAACCTTATGCTTGCTACATCTGTGGCAAGACTGGCCATTTCATTGCTGACTGTCTCAAGCCAAAGAAGGACAATCGAGGATCAACTGAAAAGGAAAAGAAGCCATATGAGCACAGAAGAAGAACCAAGTATGAAAAGAATCTCTCAGAAAGAAACATGAGGTGCTTCTAGCTGAGGAGAGTAAGTCAAAGTGGGCAGAAACTGACAGTGAGGAGTCAGAACCTGAAAGCCCAATCAGTTCAAGTGATGATGAAGAATAAGTCAAGTGCTTAATGGCAGATGATGCTGAACTGAAGTCAACAAATGAACATGTATTTGACTTCAGCTCTACTGATTTCACTCGTGAGGAACTCATTACCACATTGCATGACATGGTAAATGAGTATCACAAACTTGCTCGATCATTTGAAAGGTCAGAGCTGAGCAAAATGATCCCAATGATAACAAAACTGAAACTAATGAGTCTGTTGAAGTGTTGATTCTAAAAAGATAGATTACAAAGCAAAAAGCTGAAATGATTGAGAACCAAGCTTTGATATATCAGTTAAAAATTGAAATTTCAAAACATACTGAACTGATTCAAGCTTGGAACACGTCTTCGGTTACATTGACTGAAATGCAGAATTCACAAAAATAAGTTGATGATAAAACTGTTTTAGGCTTTAACAGTCATGTTGAAAATTCTGCAAGTGATACACAGCCAAGGTTGAATGAAAACAAAGAAAAGTACATTACCTTTATAAAATCAACTATGGTAGATGAATTCTCAGAACAAAGTAAACCAACTGTTCAATCGACTGAAAGTAAGAACATAGCCAAACGGTATGGAATTGATATAGATATGAGAGTTCAACTGTTTCAAGAAACTGGTCACCTAAACGATTCAGTTACAAAAATCAACAATCAAGGAATGGCTATTACAATTACTACAACTGTAAGCCAGTTCAGAAACGGTATCAAAAGAACAGTCAGTTGAAAAAGGGTACAAATCATACTGTTTCTTCCTCACACCACACACTTAATACCCAAAAGTCAAGAAAAATTAGTTGGAACACAGCAACTGGAAAGTCAGTTTAACTGGTCCAAGTCTGGGTTCATAAAGGACTAATCAGTTTAGGACCCAAATGAATATGGGTACCAAGATCATATATTGTGTGTGATTGCAGGTGACATGTACAAAAAAGGAATCCACCTGGTATCTAGACACTCACGGCATATGATAGGAGATGCAAGTCTGCTATCTCAACTGATCAAATACACTGGACCAAACATCAGTTTTGGAGACAACTCCAAAGGTAAAACTGGGGGTAAGGTAAGCTTATCCATGGTAACTTTACTGTCAAAGATGTTTTACTAGTTGAGAATTTGAAATATACCCTGATTAGCATCAGTCAGTTATGCAACAATAATTTCTCAGTTCAGTTCGACAAACACACTTGTTCAGTTTGAGACTCAACTGATGAGATCATCCTAACTGGCAATCGTTGTGGAAATACTTACAAAGTCAGTTGGACTGATCAACCTTATGCACCAGTTTGTTTCATTGCTTCAAAATCTTCTAAAAACTGGTTGTGGCATAAGAGGTTGAACCACTTAAACTTTAAATCTATTTCCTATCTGAGTAACCATCATCTTGTAACTGGTTTGCCCAAAATAGATTTCTCAAAAGATAAAATTTGTTCAGCATGTCAGTTTGGTAAGCAAGTAAGATCTTCATTCAAAAACAGATGTTATAAATCATAGTCTTGATGCTTAGAACTGTTACATATGGATCTTTTTGGTCCAATACCAGTCATGAGTTTAGGGGTTATGAAATACACCTTAGTAGTTGTGAATGATTTTTCAAGATTTACTTGGGTTATCTTTCTCAAATTCAAAGACCAAACTGCTGCACAACTGATTAAGCTTTTCAAAATATTATTAAATGAAAAATCAGTTGGGATTGATCGAATAAGGTCTGATAGAGGGACTGAATTCATCAATCAAAATCTTTCAACATTTTTAGAAAATACAGGGATCAAGCATGAGCTCTCAGCAGCTAGAACTTCCTCAGCAAGATGATGTAGCTGAGAGAAGAAATCGGACCGTTAAAAAAGCTGCTAGAACAATGCTTGATGACTCTGGTATTTCTCAAAGGTTTTGGGCAGAAGCAGTAAACACTGCATGTTACACTCAGAACAGATCAATGATTAATAAGAATAATTTGAAAACACTATATGAGATCTGGCATGGCAAAAAAGTGTAGTTTCCTACTTCAAAATATTCTGATGCAGATTTTTTATTCTTGATAATGACAAAAATCATTTAAAAGCTTTTGATGCTAAATCTGCAGAGGGAATATTTCTTGGATAATTTTCAGTGAGTAAAGCTTATAGAGTTTCTAATAAAAGCTCTTTAAATGTTCAAGAATCAATACATGTTGTATTTAATGAATATGTGCTAACTGATAAGCCAACTGATCTAGTTGAGCTAGTTGATCGATTTACAGATATCAGTTTTGAGGATGATAATGAAGAAGATAATCATATCAATCGAAACATCCTTCAAACACCTGAACCAGAAGTACTGGATCAATCAGTTGAACAGGAAGTTGTTCCTGATAATCAGTTGGTGGAGCATATTGATAATATTCAGTTACCAACTGATACAGCTCCAACTGAAACTGAAGAAAACATCCAGTTGTCAACTGAAGCAATTGCTGATATGGACGCAATAAATACTGAGCTTAGATGGAAGAAATCACATCCTCCAGAATTAGTTATAGGTGATCCATTTGACCCGGTAAGAACTAGAAATCAAATGATTAATTTATTTATTCATTCAGCTTTCGTTTCACAACTGGAACCAAAGAAAACTGATGAAGCTCGTGATGATCCTAACTTGATAAATGCTATGCAAGAAGAGCTAAATCAGTTTACCCATAAAAATTTATGGAACTTAGTTCCAAGACCATTTTCTAAAACTGTTATAGGTACAAAATGGGTATTCAGAGACAAACTGAACGAAGATGGTTCAGTTGTACGCAACAAAGCAAGACTTGTAGCTCAAGGATACAAGCAAGAAAAAGGAATTGACTACGATGAAACTTATGCACCGGTTGCAAGAGTGGAAGCAATCAGAATGTTCCTTGCCTATGCATCATATAAGATCATTAAAGTCTACCAGATGGATGTGAAGAGTGCCTTTCTGAATGGTCAATTACAGGAAGAAGTTTATGTAGAACAACCACCAGATTTTATCAATCATTCTTTTCCTGATCATGTCTATCATCTGAACAAAGCTTTATATGGTCTTAAACAAGCTCCAAGAGCTTGGTATGAAACACTTTCAAAATTTCTAACTGATCATGATTTTAATGTTGGATCAGTTGATAAGACTGTTCAAATTCTCTTAGAATGATTACATCTTACTTGTGCAAATTTATGTTGATGATATTATATTTGGGTCAACTAACCCCAAATTATGTGAGAAGTTTTCCAAGTTAATGCAGGACAAATTTGAGATGAGTATGATGGGTGAATGACATTTTTCCTCGGTCTGCAAGTGAAGCAACTGGAAACTGGTATTTTTATCAGTCAGACCAAATATACGAAGGAATTGCTCAAGAAATTTGGCAGGGAAACATGTTTAGCTGAAAGTACTCCCATGAGTTCATCAGTCAAGCTAGACAATGATCAAGGGGGAATATCAGTTGAGACGACACTCTACGGAGGCTTAATAGGTTCATTATTGTATCTAACTACTAGTCGTCCTGATATTGTATTTGTTGTTTGTATGTGTGCTAGATTTCAGACAAATCCTAAGCAATCGTATTTTTCAGCTTCCAAACGTATTTTAAAATATCTTAAAGGCACACAAAATGTGGGATTATGGTATGCTAAAGACTCTTCTTTAAATTTAGTTGGATATTCAGATGCAAATTATGCAGAATGTAGGCTAGATCGAAAAAGAACTAGTGGATCTTGTCAGTTTCTAGGAGACAGACTGATCTCATGTTTCAGCAAGAAGCAAACATCCATAGCTACTTCCACAACTGAAGCAGAATATCTTGCTGCTGGAAGCTGCTGTGCCCAACTTCTCTGGATTCAGCAACAGCTGAAAGATTATGGAGTCGATGCAAAAGAATCTCCAATATTTTGTGATAATACAAGCACAATTACGTTCATATACAATCCAGTTCTTCACTCAATAACCAAGAACATTGATGTCAGGCATCATTTCATCAGAGATCATGCTCTGAAGAAAGCAATCAGACTGGAATATGTGCCAAATGAACAACAAGCTGCTGACATCTTCACCAAATCACTAAGTTTTCTCACTTTCACCATATTCTTGGTTTAATTAACTTGTCTTAATTATATCAATTTTATTGTTGATATGTCAGTTGTTGTTCATTCAGTTAGTCATTTCTCAGTTACTGTATTCAGTTAGTTAACTGTTTGTCAACTGATGTCAGTTAATAACTTATCAGTTACCTTATTCAGTTAGCTCTATGTTTGTCAACTGATGCCAAGAGCAATTCTTGAAAGTGAAGAAGGAAATCGGGACGCAGGTGGCCCCCAAATCTACTCAGAAAACCAAGAAGACAGTTCAGAAGAAAACAATCAAGCGAAAACTGATTGTCAGCGAGTCTGATTCTGAGAAGACTCCTTCACCCAAAATCACCAAGAGACCCATGACTCTGAAGACCAAACCTGCTGCTGCAGTTGGAACCATCCCAACTGAAAGGCTGATTCAGTCAGGAGCTCAAGAGCCTATTCAGGCTACACCTCTGAGAGCTGTACCATCTGAAGCATCAACTGAGGTTCAGTTACCACTTTCTGATGACCAGTCAAAGAAGAAGATCACGAAATCTGGTGATAAGAAGAAATCGACTGGAGTCAAGGCTCCATTAATCACTATTTCTGGATTCACCACTCTACCTTTTTCCAGACCCAAAGGGGTAGTGATTTAAGAAAGAATTGATGCAACCACATCAAGACTGATTCTCACTCATGTCCTGACTGATCCTAAAGGCAAGGGGAAGTTGCAAGAAAATCCCCGACCAACCAACACAGTACAGACTCACATTGATCTTATCTGGAAAGAGATCAATGAATTTTTTACGGACAAGCTCAAAGTTTACATGGAATGGGTCAGATTCAGAACTGAAGTTTTTGCAAAGAAACTTCAGAAGAAATCAGTTCTGAAAAAATTTGTTAACCTGGAAAAAGCTATTCTGAAGGTGGTCAAAGCTGCTTCGGTTGTACAGGCTTTGCAACGTGAGAAGTATTTCTTCGATCAAATACGAGCCAAGCAGTTATCAAAAATGGTTGCTCAGTTACGCTTGAATTATGATCCTACCTAGTCCAAATGCCTACAATGACCGAGATGTCTTTAACCAACTGGAAATGGATCTTATTGTGCTACAGACAGATATTAAACACTGGGAACTGGACCAAGAACTGATTATTCCGGCAGATTCCAAAGATCCTTCATCAGAAGAGCAAGCTGAACAATCAGTTCAAGAGCCAACCAAGGACCCAGTTGCTGAATCTTCTCAATAAGCAACTGCTCCTTCTACAACTGATGCACAACCATCATCGTCTACACCTCCATCCTCAACTGCTGAACTTAACTTTATTCTGATGCTAAGCTATCACTGACAAATCTTGATGAGGTTATCAAATCAGTAACCACTAATATTCAGCTGGATACAACTAGAGCAGTTGAAGAAATTTTTGCAAATGAAGAACCAGTCATTCAGACTGAAGAGCCAGTCCAGTCAGCTGTCATGACCAAGCAGGCAGTTTTTGAAGAGACTGTAGAGCAAGTTCAGTCAACTGCCATGACTGAACAGGCAGTTCTTAAAGAAACTGAAGAGGCTCACCTGCACTCAGTTGAAACTGAAGAAGTGCTAGCTGAAGAGCTAGTCGAAGCTTCAGCCGTTCAACCAACTAAAGAACCAGTTTGTGAATCAGCTGCGCATCAAACTGAACAACCATATACTGTTTCAGCTAATCAACAAACTGAAGAGCCGTCAAGTACCTTTGTTGATCCGAATCCTTCTCCTCCTCCAAAACTTCAACAGGTAGTCTTACATGAAGATGTTTCAGAAATGGTGATGCTTGAAACTGATAAAATTGACAGATCTTTGGTAATCTTTAATCAAGAAGAAAGGGAGCAGACACCAGAAACCTCTGGAGCCTTGTCTCTTGGTATATCAATAGATTTTGAATCCTTGTTCGAAGAAATCCAATATGTTCAGAACAACCTTGTCAGTATGATGAATGTGATTTTAAACATCCAGTCAACTCAGCTTGCACATACCTTGAAGCCCAACTCTTCAAATGAGTTTACTACAGGAAGACTACAGCAAATCCAAGAGAATGTGACTTTACTATTTCTCCAAATTGAAGATATTAAAAAGGACAGAGTGTCGACTGAAACTCACTTCCACTCAAGCTTTAGTCGGAAGACGCTTTGATTTTCTGGAAAAGACAGTCACTAAAGGACAAATTTGCTACAAGATGATGAATGTTGTGTCAGACATCGCCTCGGATGTTCGTATATTATTCAGAAAGGTTTATGCGTTTGAAAAAAAGGGGGAAAAAGGAGAAGAAAAAGTTCAAAAAGAAGAAGACAAAGGAAAAAGGAAAAGATAAAGATCAACAGAAGTAATCAACTGATTTCAGATAGAGGTTGAAGATTATGGCAGATTTTTGAATATTCTTGAAGATTATTTCACTCTTTTATTCTTTGTACGAATCTGTACATTGGTAAAATTATTTTATCTACAAAGAGTTCAAAGATTATTTTTTTGTTCAGTTGCAGTTGATCGGTTCATATATTCCTAGTTTTGTAAAACACCAAAAAGGGAGAAATTGTTGGAAACTAAATTTCGGTTGTTTAACAAACTATATGCTTAAATCGATTGGATTAACTGATCAAGAAGTTTAAAAGTAACTAAACAAATACTCAAACTGAAAGTTGCCTATAACTGAAGATTAATGCGCATATTAACATAGGCAACTGAACAAGCTGAACTGAACTTACGCAGACAACTGAGTGATCAGTTGAAAACTGATCAGTTGCTATATTCAGTTGTGAGCTTATCAGCTATTGCTTATCACCTGATCCTTCAGCTGTACACATCATCAGTTTACGAAAAGGATATTCAACCGACAACAGTACAAAGCAGACTGCAACTAATAGTGAGAACAATGCATTTCAGAAAAGCTGCAGTATAAGAATGTCAGAAAGATATTGACGTGGCAAACAACGGATATAAAGATTCAAATTACATTGATTATTACCGTTAAAAAGAAGCCTATAAATAGCAGAGAAGAGTAGTTGAAAAATAAGAATTCATTACTCTATCAATCTTGCTGATACTCTGCTGATATTCTCGCTCATATTCAAAAATTAGTAGCTCACACTTATAAGATTTATTTGTAGCATTCTAGGCAACTTTTTGAGCTTACTAGCACAAATTATTTTGTTGTAAATTCGATCTTAAAAGAGATTAGTTGTGCTAAGTCAAGTTGAGTACTGTGAAATATATTGTAAACTAAGAGTTTCAGTTTTGACATTGTTAAGTCCAAACTGAAGTGGGTCTGTACAAGTGTTTGTATTGATCAAAGTTTTTTAGTGGATATCCTATCCTTGTGATAGAAGGGGTGACATATGAGTGATTTAAATCTTCGAACATCGATAAAATCTCGTGTGTTCTTATTTCAGTTTTTATTCTATCTATCAGTCAGTTTATTTCCGTACTTTATTGTTAACTGATTGATATCGACTGAGAAGATTCCGAGTTTCAGTTTTCACTAAATTGACCCAACATTTGAAAAGATTGTGAAAATCGTGAGTGTTTATTCAACTCCCTCTTCTAAACACTCTTTCTCCAGTTAATCGACCCTATCAAAAGCCCTGACACAAAGTTCATGGTAAATGTTCTCCCACTTCCACTCGAGAATAAGGAGTGGTCTAAGCTTTCTTGCGGGTCTCTGATTCTCTGCCTTAACCTGCTGACAATTCAAACACTCATGGTAAATGTTCTCCCACTTCCACTCGAGAATAGGGAGTGGTCTAAGCTTTCTTGCGGGTCTCTGATTCTCTGCCTTGACCTGCTGACAAGTCAAACACTCGGAGACAAATCGCAGAATATCCCGCTTTATGCCCAGCCACCAATAAAGATACTGAAGATCCCTATACATCTTCGTACTCCCTGGATGGATGAAGTACGGAGTGCTGTGGGCCTCAGTAAAGATATATGCTCTCAGTGAATCACTGTCAGGAACCCAAAGTCAGTCTCTATATCTGACTATGCCGTCCACAACTGTTAGAGTAGGTGCCCGTCGAGCCAAGTATTGGCCGAGTGTTCACAATGAAACTCTATGTATAAACAATCTTTATTTTAATAATATTTGAAATTATTATTTTGGCACATCTTTATATGTATACCAATGCTAGTTGCATAGATAAAGTCCTTGAATATACAAATAGTAGAAAGAATATGAGATGCTCATATGATGAGTATCATGAAACTCATATTTGCAATACTGTATATTCTAAACAGTTCCTAGTCGATTCAGCCGCCGCTAAGAAGGATATAGGTCGCTCGAGTTAGAGACTAGTATCTGCGATGTGAGTACCATGTTTCATTGGTAGGGGACATTGTGATGTCCGAACATGCAGATAGGTGCTCTTTGTAGAGTGCACTGAACAACCCTCCATATAGGACTTTCCAAGTGGTTCTCACTTATCGAGTCGAAACGTCCTAGTTTATGGTTGTACACCATTAGTGCTTATGACTCAAGACAACATTGAGATTCTATGTGCTAGAATTGCACTTTGACTTGTTTACTGACTCTCATGGGGTCATCAGGTGGCAAGGTTGGGTGTTTTGTCGAAAAATATAGGAGTCGATGTATTGTAGTCGGGGATTCACCGCTTACGTTCGGGTATGGATATCCTATGTGATCACATGTATATGTAGTATGAAATCTCTGATCAAAGTATGGTGGTAATTATGAAAGGGGTTTCATAGATTACACCATCGATGCAACTACGACATGACACATAGTATCGATTCTTTGACAGCGTTCGATATACCAATAGTTGTCGAATCGGTTGGGATATATGAGATGAAGGGACCATACTGTACGCTAACCATAATTGAATGGTTCTTGCAGGCACTATCATTTGATACCTAGGGAATCATGTAAGCGATGCTGCTAGGCGTTTAACATGATTGGTTGGGTACTATCAGACTTGAGTTCTGACGTTCTTATTATCAAGGAGTTGATAATTAAGAATGGAGCAATTGGGCTATGATCATATAAGGACATGTTTAGTCCCGAATCACATCGAGATGTGAACCCACGGCTAGTTGTATCAATGAACCATTGAGGGCCACTCAAGTGCTAACTTTCTAGATCCCATTGAGAAGTAAAATAGTTCAATGTGTTGTACGGCTTATAAAGGAGTTTATAAGCGTAAGGAAAAATTAGAAGTATGACTTCTATGAGGGAAATGTAACTTTAATTTATGAGAGTGTTCCTAAATTAAAAGTTGGTCAAACAAATAATGTATTTGAAAATTGTGATTTTCATAAATATTATTATGGACTAAATTAAATTAATTCAAGTGTTAAATTAATTAAATACTAGTGGGCCTACTAGAGTTTTAAATAATTAAATTAATTCAATTGTTGAATTAATTAAATAACATTGGGCCTTGTAGAGCCCAATTAGAAATAATTATTAAATTAGTGGGCTTGAGTAAAATCAAGTAAAGTTTAAATGGCCTCAAATGTGTTTGAGACATTTAAATAAAAGTCCATGGGCCTTGTAATAGTTACAAGCCCAAGTCAAAATACATGGAAGGGAGGTGAAAGGTTGGAGACAACTTTTTCATAAAACAATGCATGGCATGCTTATGCGTTGAATCACTTTTTCAAGCACCAAGAAATTTCCTCCTTCTCTCCTCCTCTCCTCTTGGCCGAAATATTCTCTCCCATTTCCCTTCAATTTTCTTCTTCAATTGTTGAGGAAAGAAAACACTTCTCAAAGGAAAAATCCTCTAATTTTTCTAGTGCAAAATTAGAGGGGAACTAGCTTGTTGGTGGTGGAATTTATTTTGAGCAAGGAGTGCTCATTGGAAGCTTGTAGATTGGGTCATCCATTCAAGAGCTTAGTTGTTTGACAACTAAGTTGGTGCCATCACCAATCACTTGATATTGATAGGTAAAATTTCTAAACACCCTATGAATGTCATATGTGTTTTTTATGTATTTGCTAAACACTATAGTGGTTGAGGTGCTCGGTTTTGCTAAGAAAATTAATTTTCGAAACTTCCGTTGCGCATTCGGGCACCTTAAAACGATCTCTTTAAAGTGGTATTAAGAGCTAAGGATAATATTTTGTGTAGCATATACATGATATTATATTGAAGTCAATTTTTAACCGCATGAGATAAATTTTTGTAACAAAAACAAGGCCATATTTGGGGCAATTTCGGGCAGCATGTTGCTGCCCATTTCGGGCAGCTCGGGTTGCCCAAGGGGCTGCCCATTTCGGGCACCGAACCCTCCCTTCTAAAATTAAAAAAAAAAATTTGTGCAAGTTGGGCGAAATCCTGCGACGGTGCTCCGGCGATGGCGATGACGACTAGGGTTTCCAAAAGTGTTTTGGAATATCAAAGTGTCATGGGCCTTGAAGTTGTTGGGCCATTACATGGCTAACACAATATGTGAATTTAAATAGGGTGGTTAAAAATGATTTTTTGTGCCCTTAAGTTTAAATCCACAAAAGTTGTACATATTATCCTATAAAATAATTAATTGAAGTTGGACTTTAATTATTTATAGTAAATGGTGATTTACAAGAAATTCGTTTATAAATAAATTAATTAGAAAGTAGACAAATGAGTTTGTATACTTTGTTGATTTAGTTTGTAATCGTGGCGGTTAGTGATTGGATCAAGATATATAATATTGGATCAATTGATTATTGTGATAAATAATTGATGGTGTATGATATGTGATATTATGCATGAAGGATGATAGCCCAAGCCCAATTTGCTAGGTGTATCCTAGGATATTTTGTGTTGAATGATTGTAATAATTATCAATTTATAAAGTGTGCCTGGTTTATGGCCCGTTCCCACCCCATGAGATGTATCCCTATTTGCCATGGATATTTATTTGTAAATATTAGTATAGTGGAAGATCAAGATTGGAAGATGGTGGGCTTGATGATTATGAAGATCGAAGACATGTAAATATTGGAAGCTTATGTAAAAATTGCATTTGCATCCATACATTTCCCTAGGATTGGACCTAGGCCCGTGCTTAGCTCACACGGGTCATTAGTTTTGGGGCGATTGATCATCTTTGTTTTGTTTACTGTTTATAATATATGCATGATATGTTATAAATAATGAGTATGTGCATTATTATTATGATAATAACAAAGTTGCATGAATCCGACAAACATACGATCAAACGTGGCGAGCTTTTAAATAAAATTAATGATGAGACCTTTCAAAATTAAAAACCCTCATTTTGAATAAGATTCAAAATTAATATCAAGTCCGAAAAAGGGAATTATAAAGTTGTTTATAATTTTTATGTCTTCCATCGACAATGGGTGCATGATGAACGATACCCGTGTTCGGGGCTCGGCTCATATTATTGGAGGGGCCCTGGACACCGGAAAGCTGTGACATCCATTGACATGGTGATGTGAACTACGTGGAACTCCCATGATTTCGGCTCATATTATTGAGGGAACTCATGGCGACCGTCCATTAAGGTTCAACATTGATGGGTAAGGCTTGACACGTAAAGATGAACGACGTCATATTATTGGGTCCTAATCAAACGTGAGACAAAAGTTCACGTAGAGGGTTGCATGGTGATGCAATTGGAAACTACCTCTTAGGAATTGTGATTGACTGATATTATTCGGGATCATGATTTGCTAATTGGACCTTACGTACCTACTAAGGAAAGGAGTTTCCCATTTTCACTAGAGGGTAGTGAAAAATGTCAAAACAGTGGGAGCGAAAATTTATAAAGTAAAAGTCCATATTTTATATCTTACTAAATATTTTAAAATAGTCATTAACATTTATCTGTTTTACTTTTCAGTACATTTTTGACAATGTCTTCGATTCGCAATCCGCTATCTGCAATACTCGACAAACACGTATTAACCGGACCTAATTACCTCAATTGGCTAAGAAATCTGAAAATCGTCTTGAATTCAGAAAGGATAGCATATACACTTACTGAGTCGCCCCATGTTGAGGCTCCGACTAGCTGCACTCCTGAGAAATTGCAGACTTACAAGGATTGGTGTGACCATGACTTGCAAGATAAGTGTTATATACAGGCTTCTATGAATGATGAGCTGCAGAGGCATTTTGAGGATGCAAAGAGTGCTACTGACATTCATTTGCATCTCAAGGAGCTCTTTGGTGAGTAGACTCGACCTCTTAGGCATGCTACCGTCAAGGAGCTGATCACTTTACGCATGCGAGATGGGCTTCGGTCCATGAGCATGGCCTAAAGATGATTGGACTCGTGTATAAGCTTGTTGGCATTGATCTTACGTTGCCTTCGGAGTTGACCACCGACGTGTTACTCTTATCGCTGCCTAGCTCATTTGATTCTTTTGTGGTGAATTTCAACATGAACAAGCTGGAGCCTACCCTTGAGGAGTTGGTGAATATGCTTGTTACGTTTGAAGCCACCATCAAGAAAAAGAAGTCGTCTCTTTATGTGGGTTCTTCATCTGGTGCGAAGACTGGTTCACATGGGAAGGGAAATAAGCGTTCTTTCCAACGTTCCAAGAAGAATGTGCCCTTGAAGAGGCAAGCTCCGAGTCCCGCTGTGGCAGCTACACCAGTTAAAGCTGACAAGACTGTTGACATCTGTCATCACTGTAAGAAGCCTGGACATTGGAGGCGTAACTGTAGAGAATATCTTGCCCAGAAGAGTTCTGGAAACGTTATGTTCTATATTGAAGTAAACATTTCAATTAACTCTACTTCTTGGGTATTGGATACCGGCTGTGGCTTACATCTCTGTAATGATTTGCAGGTGATGGGAAGAATTAGGATGCTTAGGGAAGGTGAGACCTTCTTGAGGATGGGCAATGGAGCAAGAGTTGCTGCCAAGGCCGTAGGAGATGTTTACTTATTATTGAACAATGATTTTAAGTTAATTTTAAGAGATGTTTTGTTTGTACCTGACTTGGTTAAAAATATTGTTTCCATTTCTATGCTTGATAAAGATGGATATTCTTGTTTATTTACCAAAGGTGTTTGCAACATTTACAAGAATGAATGTTTGATTGGTACTGGAGAACTTGAAAACGATCTCTACACCTTAAAATTGAAAGATATTCCACTAAACAATTTCCAAGTAATAACAACAACAAACAAGCGAAAACAAGATACTCTAAATTTGGCACAATTATGGCATGCTCGATTAGGACATATTTCCCTAAGAAGAATGAACAAGCTAGTGGGAGTGGGCATGTTTGATATGTCTGATATTAATTCTCTCCCAACTTGTGAATCTTGTCTAAAAGGAAAGATGACCAAAATTCCCTTTAAGGGCCATGTGGAGCGAGCCAAAAGGTTTTGCTAAGAAATCTCGTGTGTTCTTATTTCAGTTTTTATTCTATCTATCAGTCAGTTTATTTCCGTACTTTATTGTTAACTGATTGATATCGACTGAGAAGATTCCGAGTTTCAGTTTTCACTAAATTGACCCAACATTTGAAAAGATTGTGAAAATCGTGAGTGTTTATTCAACTCCCTCTTCTAAACACTCTTTCTCCAGTTAATCGACCCTATCAAAAGCCCTGACACAAAGTTCATGGTAAATGTTCTCCCACTTCCACTCGAGAATAAGGAGTGGTCTAAGCTTTCTTGCGGGTCTCTGATTCTCTGCCTTAACCTGCTGACAATTCAAACACTCATGGTAAATGTTCTCCCACTTCCACTCGAGAATAGGGAGTGGTCTAAGCTTTCTTGCGGGTCTCTGATTCTCTGCCTTGACCTGCTGACAAGTCAAACACTCGGAGACAAATCGCAGAATATCCCGCTTTATGCCCAGCCACCAATAAAGATACTGAAGATCCCTATACATCTTCGTACTCCCTGGATGGATGAAGTACGGAGTGCTGTGGGCCTCAGTAAAGATATATGCTCTCAGTGAATCACTGTCAGGAACCCAAAGTCAGTCTCTATATCTGACTATGCCGTCCACAACTGTTAGAGTAGGTGCCCGTCGAGCCAAGTATTGGCCGAGTGTTCACAATGAAACTCTATGTATAAACAATCTTTATTTTAATAATATTTGAAATTATTATTTTGGCACATCTTTATATGTATACCAATGCTAGTTGCATAGATAAAGTCCTTGAATATACAAATAGTAGAAAGAATATGAGATGCTCATATGATGAGTATCATGAAACTCATATTTGCAATACTGTATATTCTAAACAGTTCCTAGTCGATTCAGCCGCCGCTAAGAAGGATATAGGTCGCTCGAGTTAGAGACTAGTATCTGCGATGTGAGTACCATGTTTCATTGGTAGGGGACATTGTGATGTCCGAACATGCAGATAGGTGCTCTTTGTAGAGTGCACTGAACAACCCTCCATATAGGACTTTCCAAGTGGTTCTCACTTATCGAGTCGAAACGTCCTAGTTTATGGTTGTACACCATTAGTGCTTATGACTCAAGACAACATTGAGATTCTATGTGCTAGAATTGCACTTTGACTTGTTTACTGACTCTCATGGGGTCATCAGGTGGCAAGGTTGGGTGTTTTGTCAAAAAATATAGGAGTCGATGTATTGTAGTCGGGGATTCACCGCTTACGTTCGGGTATGGATATCCTATGTGATCACATGTATATGTAGTATGAAATCTCTGATCAAAGTATGGTGGTAATTATGAAAGGGGTTTCATAGATTACACCATCGATGCAACTACGACATGACACATAGTATCGATTCTTTGACAGCGTTCGATATACCAATAGTTGTCGAATCGGTTGGGATATATGAGATGAAGGGACCATACTGTACGCTAACCATAATTGAATGGTTCTTGCAGGCACTATCATTTGATACCTAGGGAATCATGTAAGCGATGCTGCTAGGCGTTTAACATGATTGGTTGGGTACTATCAGACTTGAGTTCTGACGTTCTTATTATCAAGGAGTTGATAATTAAGAATGGAGCAATTGGGCTATGATCATATAAGGACATGTTTAGTCCCGAATCACATCGAGATGTGAACCCACGGCTAGTTGTATCAATGAACCATTGAGGGCCACTCAAGTGCTAACTTTCTAGATCCCATTGAGAAGTAAAATAGTTCAATGTGTTGTACGGCTTATAAAGGAGTTTATAAGCGTAAGGAAAAATTAGAAGTATGACTTCTATGAGGGAAATGTAACTTTAATTTATGAGAGTGTTCCTAAATTAAAAGTTGGTCAAACAAATAATGTATTTGAAAATTGTGATTTTCATAAATATTATTATGGACTAAATTAAATTAATTCAAGTGTTAAATTAATTAAATACTAGTGGGCCTACTAGAGTTTTAAATAATTAAATTAATTCAATTGTTGAATTAATTAAATAACATTGGGCCTTGTAGAGCCCAATTAGAAATAATTATTAAATTAGTGGGCTTGAGTAAAATCAAGTAAAGTTTAAATGGCCTCAAATGTGTTTGAGACATTTAAATAAAAGTCCATGGGCCTTGTAATAGTTACAAGCCCAAGTCAAAATACATGGAAGGGAGGTGAAAGGTTGGAGACAACTTTTTCATAAAACAATGCATGGCATGCTTATGCGTTGAATCACTTTTTCAAGCACCAAGAAATTTCCTCCTTCTCTCCTCCTCTCCTCTTGGCCGAAATATTCTCTCCCATTTCCCTTCAATTTTCTTCTTCAATTGTTGAGGAAAGAAAACACTTCTCAAAGGAAAAATCCTCTAATTTTTCTAGTGCAAAATTAGAGGGGAACTAGCTTGTTGGTGGTGGAATTTATTTTGAGCAAGGAGTGCTCATTGGAAGCTTGTAGATTGGGTCATCCATTCAAGAGCTTAGTTGTTTGACAACTAAGTTGGTGCCATCACCAATCACTTGATATTGATAGGTAAAATTTCTAAACACCCTATGAATGTCATATGTGTTTTTTATGTATTTGCTAAACACTATAGTGGTTGAGGTGCTCGGTTTTGCTAAGAAAATTAATTTTCGAAACTTCCGTTGCGCATTCGGGCACCTTAAAACGATCTCTTTCAAGTGGTATTAAGAGCTAAGGATAATATTTTGTGTAGCATATACATGATATTATATTGAAGTCAATTTTTAACCGCATGAGATAAATTTTTGTAACAAAAACAAGGCCATATTTGGGGCAATTTCGGGCAGCATGTTGCTGCCCATTTTGGGCAGCTCGGGTTGCCCAAGGGGCTGCCCATTTCGGGCACCGAACCCTCCCTTCTAAAATTAAAAAAAAAAATTTGTGCAAGTTGGGCGAAATCCTGCGACGGTGCTCCGGCGACGGCGATGACGACTAGGGTTTCCAAAAGTGTTTTGGAATATCAAAGTGTCATGGGCCTTGAAGTTGTTGGGCCATTACATGGCTAACACAATATGTGAATTTAAATAGGGTGGTTAAAAATGATTTTTTGTG
This sequence comes from Primulina tabacum, assembly GCF_025594145.1. Taxonomy (NCBI): domain Eukaryota; kingdom Viridiplantae; phylum Streptophyta; class Magnoliopsida; order Lamiales; family Gesneriaceae; genus Primulina; species Primulina tabacum. Next base: position 44,784,490 of record NC_134552.1, on the reverse strand, counting down.
CCCTTAAGTTTAAATCCACAAAAGTTGTACATATTATCCTATAAAATAATTAATTGAAGTTGGACTTTAATTATTTATAGTAAATGGTGATTTACAAGAAATTCGTTTATAAATAAATTAATTAGAAAGTAGACAAATGAGTTTGTATACTTTGTTGATTTAGTTTGTAATCGTGGCGGTTAGTGATTGGATCAAGATATATAATATTGGATCAATTGATTATTGTGATAATTAATTGATGGTGTATGATATGTGATATTATGCATGAAGGATGATAGCCCAAGCCCAATTTGCTAGGTGTATCCTAGGATATTTTGTGTTGAATGATTGTAATAATTATCAATTTATAAAGTGTGCCTGGTTTATGGCCCGTTCCCACCCCATGAGATGTATCCCTATTTGCCATGGATATTTATTTGTAAATATTAGTATAGTGGAAGATCAAGATTGGAAGATGGTGGGCTTGATGATTATGAAGATCGAAGACATGTAAATATTGGAAGCTTATGTAAAAATTGCATTTGCATCCATACATTTCCCTAGGATTGGACCTAGGCCCGTGCTTAGCTCACACGGGTCATTAGTTTTGGGGCGATTGATCATCTTTGTTTTGTTTACTGTTTATAATATATGCATGATATGTTATAAATAATGAGTATGTGCATTATTATTATGATAATAACAAAGTTGCATGAATCCGACAAACATACGATCAAACGTGGCGAGCTTTTAAATAAAATTAATGATGAGACCTTTCAAAATTAAAAACCCTCATTTTGAATAAGATTCAAAATTAATATCAAGTCCGAAAAAGGGAATTATAAAGTTGTTTATAATTTTTATGTCTTCCATCGACAATGGGTGCATGATGAACGATACCCGTGTTCGGGGCTCGGCTCATATTATTGGGGGGGCCCTGGACACCGGAAAGCTGTGACATCCATTGACATGGTGATGTGAACTACGTGGAACTCCCATGATTTCGGCTCATATTATTGAGGGAACTCATGGCGACCGTCCATTAAGGTTCAACATTGATGGGTAAGGCTTGACACGTAAAGATGAACGACGTCATATTATTGGGTCCTAATCAAACGTGAGACAAAAGTTCACGTAGAGGGTTGCATGGTGATGCAATTGGAAACTACCTCTTAGGAATTGTGATTGACTGATATTATTCGGGATCATGATTTGCTAATTGGACCTTACGTACCTACTAAGGAAAGGAGTTTCCCATTTTCACTAGAGGGTAGTGAAAAATGTCAAAACAGTGGGAGCGAAAATTTATAAAGTAAAAGTCCATATTTTATATCTTACTAAATATTTTAAAATAGTCATTAACATTTATCTGTTTTACTTTTCATTACATTTTTGACAATGTCTTCGATTCGCAATCCGCTATCTGCAATACTCGACAAACACGTATTAACCGGACCTAATTACCTCAATTGGCTAAGAAATCTGAAAATCGTCTTGAATTCAGAAAGGATAGCATATACACTTACTGAGTCGCCCCATGTTGAGGCTCCGACTAGCTGCACTCCTGAGAAATTGCAGACTTACAAGGATTGGTGTGACCATGACTTGCAAGATAAGTGTTATATACAGGCTTCTATGAATGATGAGCTGCAGAGGCATTTTGAGGATGCAAAGAGTGCTACTGACATTCATTTGCATCTCAAGGAGCTCTTTGGTGAGTAGACTCGACCTCTTAGGCATGCTACCGTCAAGGAGCTGATCACTTTACGCATGCGAGATGGGCTTCGGTCCATGAGCATGGCCTAAAGATGATTGGACTCGTGTATAAGCTTGTTGGCATTGATCTTACGTTGCCTTCGGAGTTGACCACCGACGTGTTACTCTTATCGCTGCCTAGCTCATTTGATTTTTTTGTGGTGAATTTCAACATGAACAAGCTGAAGCCTACCCTTGAGGAGTTGGTGAATATGCTTGTTACGTTTGAAGCCACCATCAAGAAAAAGAAGTCGTCTCTTTATGTGGGTTCTTCATCTGGTGCGAAGACTGGTTCACATGGGAAGGGAAATAAGCGTTCTTTCCAACGTTCCAAGAAGAATGTGCCCTTGAAGAGGCAAGCTCCGAGTCCCGCTGTGGCAGCTACACCAGTTAAAGCTGACAAGACTGTTGACATCTGTCATCACTGTAAGAAGCCTGGACATTGGAGGCGTAACTGTAGAGAATATCTTGCCCAGAAGAGTTCTGGAAACGTTATGTTCTATTTTGAAGTAAACATTTCAATTAACTCTACTTCTTGGGTATTGGATACCGGCTGTGGCTTACATCTCTGTAATGATTTGCAGGTGATGGGAAGAATTAGGATGCTTAGGGAAGGTGAGACCTTCTTGAGGATGGGCAATGGAGCAAGAGTTGCTGCCAAGGCCGTAGGAGATGTTTACTTATTATTGAACAATGATTTTAAGTTAATTTTAAGAGATGTTTTGTTTGTACCTGACTTGGTTAAAAATATTGTTTCCATTTCTATGCTTGATAAAGATGGATATTCTTGTTTATTTACCAAAGGTGTTTGCAACATTTACAAGAATGAATGTTTGATTGGTACTGGAGAACTTGAAAACGATCTCTACACCTTAAAATTGAAAGATATTCCACTAAACAATTTCCAAGTAATAACAACAACAAACAAGCGAAAACAAGATACTCTAAATTTGGCACAATTATGGCATGCTCGATTAGGACATATTTCCCTAATGAAGAATGAACAAGCTAGTGGGAGTGGGCATGTTTGATATGTCTGATATTAATTCTCTCCCAACTTGTGAATCTTGTCTAAAAGGAAAGATGACCAAAATTCCCTTTAAGGGCCATGTGGAGCGAGCCAAAAGGTTATTGGATTTGATCCATACCGATGTGTGCGGTACGCTTAGCATCACTACTAAGCATGGACATGCCTACTTCATCACCTTTACCGATGACTTTTCTAGGTATGGATATGTGTGTTTGTAGAGGCCCGTTTTTCGTACTTGAAAATTTGCGGAATAATTTAAAATTTTACTCTTTAAATAAATAACATGCCTCATCCATAAATAAACTGATAAAAGATTTAATGTTTAAAGTAGTAGCGGAAGTAAATAATGTTTTCAAAACCACAACTTAAAATAATTCTTCAAAATAAAAATTGAGTTTGAACAAAAATAGTAAATGATAAACATGAGGTCCTCGGGTTCCTACTACTGCCGACCCAAGCTAGCTCATTGGTCCCCGCCCTCGGCCTCGACCTCATCAGTACCTACAACAATCAAGTCTAGTGAGTCTAAAGACTCAGCATGCATATATCGTGAATAACAAGTAAAATATATCATAAAATTTCATGCCATGTAAAGATATCATATTGTAAAGCGTGAGGTAAAAATCGTGTCATGGAGAATTATAAATACGTGCATGTCTGAAAAATCGTACGTAAAATGTTTGCTCGGTAGAGCCCTGTCATAAGATAGCATATCATAATTTTCTGTTGAGATAATGTTCTACGCAAATGGCCCATAACATATCATAACATAACATGCACGTCTGATCAGACTAAACCACAGTATACTGGGCGGTAGAGATCATCACAGCTCTTGGACTGGATATCCGTACCCATACATGAACATGAACCGGTCGTAAGTCACCGGGTGAAGTAATAATCCCATAAGCTGAATCCCATAAGTGTGAGGAGGCCACAAGACATATAGCATATATCTCAAAAATAAACATTTTCTATTTTTATGCACGTAATATAATTAAAATCACATTTTTATATCGAATGAATTGGATCGTTCCCAGGCTCGCTGCGACCTAATTCTCACATGAGACACATGCAAATAACTTAACTTGACCAACACTTCAAAATCGAACTAAAAACGAGACTATTATGCCCAACAAACTTAATATTCAACCATGGCTTTGTACCAACCCGAACCGACATTGAACCATCGTTTAGTCATGATTAAAATACACCTAAAATACTGGAAAATATATGTCAAGGGCTGTAATACACGAAAATTGTGCATGGAGGTAAAAATCATGAAACGCTCTTTCGAGAGTCAATTTGGCACATCGCATCGTAATTTCTCGTACAACCTCTAAACTTAACCAAATCACGAACGGCCAAAAACATGACCTTCCTAACCCAATGAGGTACTGTCCAATCTAAGGCCATAGGCTAAAAGCCAACCAATAACTCGAAACAAGCCTCTGAACCGAAGCCCAAGCTATTGTCAAAAAGAGTGCAGCAGCAGCTGCTGTGCTCCCTTGCTTCGTTTTCGAGGCTATCGGCCGTTGGAACTTGAACCACCAACCAGAGCCTCTTACCAACATGCTAAGGTATGGGTTGAACCATGGCTAAGGGCCCTAGGCCAACCACAATCCAAGCCAACACCCAAGACAACCGAAACTTGAAACCGAGAACACCAAAAATCTGTACTGTGATGCATTGGTTCGCTTGCTGTCTTTCATCGTTCCAGTGGCCATACGATTGACCATGGTTCAATCTAGACATCATGAGGTATTGTGTGAACCATGGCTAAGGGCTAAAAATCCAACCAAGATCCACACAAACCCCAAAAGTCGAAACCACACACGCAGGAAAAGAAAGGGGATCGAAGGGAGAGCTTGTCTTGTTTTGTTTTAAAACCGATGGGACTATGAACCAAGCCATGAAAGGTCATCTTGGTCACGCCATAGACTATGCTAAGGGAGGGTTCTAACCATGGCTACGGCCCCTAGGACAGCCATGGTTCGAACACACACCTTAGACAACAACCATAGAAAAATCGAGACTCAAAAATGCACTATGGAGAGTTGCTGTCATTTTGTGTTGCTGGGGGAAACGGGGCTCAAAACAATGGACTAAGACCTTCCTAACACACTCTATAACGTGTCTAGATACAGCCGTGAGCGCCTGGAACCGAGCCAAACCCTGAAACCACAAAAACAATACCAAACGTGAAGTGCAAGGAACGGCCAAAAATCTATGCAGAATTTTTATTAAACTTGCTGTCAATTTTCGGTTATTGCTCCATGAATCATGATCATATTTTGTTTTAAATTATATATATGGCTTGATTGAAGAGAAAAGAAACATATATACATGCCTGGAGTTTGTTTGAAAAGAAAACAAACTATTACGACGGACGCGGCGCGGTGGAGACAGAGTTCTCTTTTCTTACTTGTTTTCCCTCTTATTTCTCTAGTGCTCCTCACGATTTTTTTCTGAAGGTTTGCTACTGATGTTTTCGAGAGAATGGAGAGGAGGGAAGGCTAGGGAATGAATGAAGAAGTTGCAAAATAAATGGAGAGTTCAAATGGCAAATCAAATCCTTCTATCCTAGTGCTTGAGAGATAAGGAAATTATATCATATATTGATGGATTGAGGGAGATTTAGGGGATGAGGTGACCGATTTCTTCTTTCAAAATAGGGTATAAAAATTGCTTAATTATTAATTATTGGTGATTAAATGTGAGGGGATTATCTACCAAGAATGGATAAGGAAAAGAATCAAAGAAAATGAGTTGTCAAACTTAATCCAAATCCTAAGGGGTGGCCGAATATTGCTTAAATAAATGGAGGAAAATACTGATTAAATTATGAATTTTAACTCTTTAAAGTTTTAAACACTTATTATGTATTTTAGTGAATTAATAAATTAATTTAGGATAGTAATTATCTTGCATGCATGGCTAATTCTTTAAAATAAATTTCTAACATGTTAAGTTACAATTTCTTAAATCAAATAAGCCTAGATTAATTTATCTCAATGGGTACTACATTTTAATTTAGGCTTTTAATTAATTATTGGACATAAAAAAATTTATTTACTACTTAACTCCAATTAAGTGAATAAATCCTTAAACATTATTTTACATTAAAATAACTTATTCTTTGGCTTAAATTAAATTTAGGAATATTTTTTTACTATTAAATTTTATCTCCATACTCCAACTCCAGTTCGCCCTCGCTTATTTAACCGAAAAGATAAAACTAAAACTCTGCGTAAAATAAATAATCATGACTCAACAAATTTAAAAAGAATGAATTTAAACCCTCATACATAAAAATCATTTTAATTTAAATAATAGTAATTATGCATGGCTTATACGTAGTCTGATTTAACGGGTTCTACAACTCTCTCCCCTTAAAAAAAATTTCGTCCTCGAAATTAAAACTTACCGAATAACTCGGGATATCGACTCCTCATCTCTGGCTCAGACTCCAACGTAGCTTCCCCCTCCGAATGATTAAGCCATTTGACCTTCACTAGCTTCACCAGTTTGTTCCGAAGCTTCTTTTCCTGTCTATCTAAGATTTGCACGGGTCTTTCTTCATAAGACAGGTTCAGAGTGAGCTGCAACGGTTCGAAATTCAAGACATGCAAAGGATTCGCCATGTACTTCCTCAGCATAGAGACGTGGAACACATTGTGTACTCCGGCCAGATTCGGCGGAAGAGCAACATGATAAGCTAACGTCCCAACCCTGTCGAGGATCTCAAATGGTCCGATGAATCTCGGACTGAGCTTTCCTTTCTTCCCGAACCGCATTACACCTTTCATAGGTGCTACCTTCACAAAAACATGGTCGCCAACGGCAAACTCTAGGTCTCTCCTCCTCTGATCCGCATAGCTCTTCTGTCGACTCTGAGCAGTCCTCATCCTATCACGGATCTTGACTACTAAATCAGCAGCCTGCAGAATTATCTCCGGATCCAATTCTGATCTTTCCCCTACTTCATCCCAATGAACCGGCGATCTGCACTTACGACCATAAAGCGCTTCATACGGAGCCATACCTATAGACGACTGAAAACTGTTGTTATAGGTGAACTCTACCAATGGCAACTTTGAATCCCAACTCCCTGAGAAGTCAATGACACAAGCACGGAGAAGATCTTCCGAAATCTGGATAACTCTCTCTGACTGCTCATCTGTCTGAGGGTGGAAAGCTGTGCTAAACAACAACTTCGTACCCACTGTTGAATGCAGACTCTTCCAAAATACGGAAGTGAATCTAGGATCTTGGTCAGACACTATAGAAACGGGAATACCATGAAGTCTGACTATCTCTCGGATATACAACTCTGCATACTGAATCATGGTGAAAGTCGTCTTGATAGGCAAGAAGTGCGCTGATTTGGTAAGACGATTAACAATCACCCAGATAGCATTTGATCCTCTGACTGACTTCGGCAAACCGACAACGAAGTCCATGGTAACATTCTCCCACTTCCACTCGGGAATAGGAAGAGGCTTGAGCATACCTGCTAGTCTCTGATGCTTCGCTTTCACTAGCTGACACGTCAGACACTCGGATACAAAACGTCTGATATCCTTCTTCATTCCGGGCCACCAATACAACAACTGTAGATCTTTGTACATCTTCGTACTCCCAGGATGAATAGAGTACGGCGACATGTGGGCCTCAGATAAAATATCTGCTCGAATGGAATCACTGCTAGGAACCCACATTCTGTCTCGATATCTCACAATACCGTCGCTAACTGTATACAAGATACTGCCCTTGGCCTCATCTCTCTGCTTTCCACTTTGCCAACTGCTCATCTGCTGACTGACCACTGCAAATACAGTCTAGAAGGGAAGACTGAATCGTCAAAGTAGATAGACGGGGAACTCTACCACGAGAATAAGTCTCTAGGTCAAACCTCTGCATCTCAAACTGAAGAGGTCTCGGAATTACCAAATGAGCCATCGCTGCGACTTTCCTGCTCAGTGCATCCGCAACTACATTAGCTTTGTCCTGGTGGTAGCTAATGTCACAGTCATAGTCCTTCACTAGCTCCAACCAACGCCTCTGACGCATATTCAGCTCTTTATGCGTAAAGAAGTACTTGAGGCTCTTATGGTCGGTAATGATCTGGCACTTCTCTCCGTACAAATAATGCTTCCAAATCTTCAAGGCAAAAACTACGGCTGCCAACTCTAGATCGTGGGTATGGTAGTTCTTCTCATGTATTTTTAACTGACGAGAAGCATACGCTATCACCTTCCCATGCTACATCAACACTGCACCTAAACCGAGCTTCGAAGCATCGGTATACAAAACAAACTCGCCAGGCCCTGACGGCATGGCCAAAACTGGCGCTGATGTAAGAGCTTGCTTCAAAGTATCGAAGCTCTTCTGACACTCATCGCTCCACACAAATTTAACATTCTTCTTCGTCAACGACGTGAGTGGAATTGCGATAGAGGAGAATCCATGAATAAACTTCCGATAATATCCTGCTAGCCCAAGGAAACTACGGATCTCTAATGCATTCTGCGGCACAACCCAATCCCTGACTGCTGCAACTTTCGCTGGGTCTACCTCAATACCGCTGCTAGAAACGATGTGGCCTAAGAACGCCACCTTCTCTAACCAGAACTCGCACTTACTGAACTTTGCGAATAACTTGTGCTTTTGCAAAGTCTGCAAAACTGCGGTCAGATGTCTGCTGTGATCCTCTTGATTCTTTGAGTAGACGAGAATGTCGTCTATGAATACTATCACAAACTGATCAAGATACGGCTGAAATACGCGATTCATGAGATCCATGAAGATCGCTGGCGCATTCGTCAACTCGAACGACATCACAAGGAACTCGAAGTTGCCATAACGAGTTTTAAAAGCAATCTTGAGAACATCGGCATCTTTCATCCTCAACTGGTGATAACCAGAGGGCAGATCAATCTTCGAGAAAAATGAAGCTCCCTGTAATTCATCAAATAAATCTTCAATCCTCGGGAGTGGGTATTTGTTCTTCACTGTAACCCTGTTCAATTCCCGGTAATCAATACAGAGCCTCATCAAACCATCCTTCTTCTTCACAAACAAGACTGGCGCGCCCCATGGTGAAAAACTCGGACGAATGAACTCCTTGTCAAGAAGTTCCTGAATCTGCTTCTTGAGTTCTGTCATCTCTGTCGGTGCTAATCGGTACGGTGCTTTTGAGATCGTAGCCGTACATGGCATAAGCTCAATAGAAAACTCCACCTCTCGCTCGGGTGGCATACCAGAGACGTCCTCAAGAAAAATGTCTAGAAAATCCCTAACAATTGGGACATCGGAGGCTGACTGACTGGGTGCCTCGGGAACGGATACAAAAGTCGCTAAAAATGCCCGACACCCTCTATGCATGAGTTTCCTAGCCTGGACACAAGGTATAATGCGCGGTAAAGAAAATACATGTCTGGCTCGAATAAGAACTGGTCTCTCCCTGGCGGTCGGACTAGCATAGATCTCCGCTGGAAGTCAATCAAAACTTTGTTCCGTAATAGCCAGTCCATCCCCAGAATGATGTCGAACTCTGGCATCGGCAGCACGATAAGATCCGCATAAACAAGATTGCCATGAAGCTCGAGGTCTATGTCTCGGATCACATTAGTGGCTGTCAGCTCCTCTCCAGAAGGCAGTACTACTGAATACGCCACATCTAGCCCAATTGTTTTGACCTTGAGGAAATTAGCAAAGACCTCTGAAATGAACGAATGAGTAGCCCCTGAATCTATCAAGGCATTCGTAGCTGAACCAGCTATAAAAATTCTCCCTGTCATGAGCATGGTCTCCGGGTTCGTCTCCGCTGCATGGAGAGCAAAAACTCTGCCTTGAGTATGCAGACTCCCCTGAGGGCAATTCTTCAGCAAGTGGTCAGGACTCCCACACTTGTAGCAATTCCCTGAGCCATACATACAAGCTTCAGCATGACGACGTGCACACTTAGCGCAGAATGGGTACTCAACGGCTCTTGGGACTGCCCGTCCCTGCTGCTGCTGCTGTCCTCTGTTCCTGGGTGGGCCGTGGAAAGCCCTCTTATTTTGATGCTGCTGCGGAGGAGGGCGGTGTGGCACTTGGACTGGTCGCTTGCCCTGGCGGTCTCTCTCAATATCAATCAGATCCTGCTCTGCAGCTAGGGCTCTGGAGACAGCGATGTCATAGGTAGTAGGGCCAGCCACCCTAACATCACGGCGCAAGATCGGCCGTAGACCATCCATAAACTGTCTCAACTTGGCTCCCGCATCATTTTCAATCAAGGGTACAAAATGGCAACCCCTCTCAAACTTACGGATGAACTCCGTAACAGTCATGTCTCCCTGCCTCAGGGTCATAAACTCCCTGGTCAACCTGGAACGCACCTCGTCAGTATAATGTTTGGAGTAGAATACCTCTGTAAAGCGCGTCCAGCTCAGAGTAGCCACATTCAAGGCTACAGATGCTCCTTCCCACCATAAGCGGGCGTCTCCTCCAAACAGATAGGTCGCACAACGAACTCTGTCCTCATCTCCAAGCCCCATGAACTCGAAGATAACCTCGAGGGACTTAATCCAGCCCTCGGAAATCATGGGATCTGTCGTCCCTGAGAACTTCTTCTGTCTCATCTTCATGAACCGCTCATAGGTAGCCTCAGGCCGAGTCTGCCTGTTTACCCCAGTATTGTTCCCCGCAAATTGTGCGAAGAACTGCATCATTCCGGCTAGCATCTAGGCGTTCATGTCCGGTGGAGGGGGTGGTGGTAAATATCTCTCCTGCCTAAGGTCTTCACTGTCCTCATGACGATGCTCATCCTGTCTCATGCGCTCAGTAATGCGTCTAGGAGGTATACTGTTCTATACACAACCCATACATAACTAACATGCATAATTTCTATTATTTCTTTAAATTTTAAATAAATACTGCATAATCATAATCTGATCATAAAATATTTCATGAAATCATGCTGTCAAAATATTTCATGCTTTAAACGAAATGCTTAAACGTAAAACTTCCAGACCGAGGACGTGACTTCGTGAGCTTCTCGAGGTCAGTAGTAATACAACCCTTTACAAGAACATAGGCTCTGATACCAACTGTAGAGGCCCGTATTTCGTACTTGAAAATTTGCAGAATAATTTAAAATTTTTCTGTTTAAATAAATAACATGCCTCATCCATAAATAAACTGATAAAAGATTTAATGTTTAAAGTAGCAGCGGAAGTAAATAATGTTTTCAAAACCACAACTTAAAATAATTCTTCAAAGTAAAAACTGAGTTTGAACAAAAATAGTAAATGTTAAACATGAGGTCATCGGGTTCCTACTACTGCCGACCCAAGCTAGCTCACTGGTCCAGACCCTCGGCCTCGACCTCATCAGTACCTAGAACAATCAAGTCTAGTGAGTCTAAAGACTCAGCATGCATATATCGTGAATAACAAGTAAAATATATCATAGAATTTCATGCCATGTAAAGATATCATATCGTAAAGCGTGAGGTAAACATCGTGTCATGGATAATTATAAATACGTGCATATCTGAAAAATATTACGTGAAATGTTTGCTCGGTAGAGCCCTGTCATAAAATAGCATATCATAATTTTTGTTGAGAAAATGTTCTACGCAAGTGGCCCATAACATATCATAACATAACATGCACGTCTGATCAGGCTAAACCACAATATACTGGGCGGTAGAGATCATCACAGCCCTTGGACTGGATATCCGTACCCAACATGAACATGAACCGGTCGTAAGTCACCGGGTGAAGTAATAATCCCATAAGCTGATTTCCATAAGCGTGAGGTGGCCACAAGACATATCGCATATATCTAAAAAATAAACATTTTCTATTTTTATGCACGTAATATAATTAAAATCACATTTTTATATCGAATGAGTTGGATCGTTCCCAAGCTCGCTGCGACCTAATTCTCACATGAGACATGCAAATAACTTAACTTGACAAACACTTCAAAATCGAACTAAAAACGAGACTAATATGCCCAACAAACTTAATATTCAACCATAGCTTCGTACCGACCCGAACCGATATTGAACCATTGTTTAGTCATGATTAAAATACAGCTAAAATACTGGAAAATATATATCAAGGGCTGTAATACACGAAAATTGTGCTTGGAGGCCAAAATCATGAAACGCTCTTTCGAGAGTCACTTTGGCACATCGCATCGTAATTTCTCGTACGACCTCTAAACTTAACCAGAATCACAAATGGCCAAAAACATGACCTTCCTAACTCAATGAGGTACTGTCTAATCCAAGGCCATAGGCTAAAAGCCAACCAAGAACTCGAAACAAGCCTCTGAACCAAAGCCCAAGCTACTGTCAAAAAGAGTGCAGCAGCAGCTATTGTGCTCCCTTGCTTCGTTTTCGAGGCTATCGGCCATTGGGGCATGAACCACCAACTAGAGCCTCTTACCAACATCCTAAGTTATGGGTTGAACCATGGCTAAGGGCCCTAGGCCAACCACAATCCAAGCCAATACCCAAGATAACCGAAACTTGAAACTGAGAACACCAAAAATCTATACTGTGATGCATTGGTTCTCTTGCTGTCTTTCATCGTTCCAGTGGCCATACGATTGACCATGGTTCGATCTAGACATCATGAGGTATTGTGTGAACCATGGCTAAGGGCTAAAAAGGCAACCAAAATCCACACAAACCCCAAAAGTCGAAACCACACACGCAGGAAAAGAAAGGGGATCGAAGGGGGCGCTTGTCTTGTTTTGTTTTAAAACCGATGGGACTATGAACCAAGCCATGAAAGGTCATCTTGGTCAAGCCCTAGACATGCTAAGGGAGGGTTCTAACCATGGCTACGGCCCTTAAGACAGCCATGGTTTGAACACACACCTTAGACAACAACCATAGAAAAATCGAGACTCAAAAATGCACTATGGAGAGTTGCTGTCATTTCGTGTTGCTGGGGGAAAAGGGGCTCAAAACAATGGGCTAACACCTTCCTAACACACTCTATAACGTGTCTAGATACAGCCGTGAGCTCTTGGAACCGAGCCAAACCCTGAAACCACAAAAACAATACCAAACGTGAAGTGCAAGGAAGGGCCAAAAATCTGTGCAGAATTTTTATAAAACTTGCTGTCAATTTTAGGTTTTTGCTCCATGAATCATGATCATATTTTGTTTTAAATTATATATATGGCTTGATTGAAGAGAAAAGAAACATATATACATGCCTGGAGTTTGTTTGAAAAGAAAACAAACTATTACGACGGACGCGGCGCGGCGGAGACGGAGTTCTCTTTTCTTACTTGTTTTCCCTCTTACTTCTCTAGTGCTCCTTACGATTTTTTTCTGAAGGTTTGCTACTGATGTTGTGCAGAGAATATAGAGGAGGGAAGGCTAGGGAATGAATGAGGAAGTTGAAAAATAAATGGAGAGTTCAAATGGAAAATCAAATCCTTCTATCCTAGTGCTTGAGAGATAAGGAAATTATATCATATATTGATGGATTGAGGGAGATTTAGGGGATGAGGTGACCGATTTCTTCTTTCAAAATGGGGTAGAAAAATTGCTTAATTATTAATTATTGGTGATTAAATGTGAGGGGATTATCTACCAAGAATGGATAAGGAAAAGAATCAAAGAAAATGAGTTGTCAAACTTAATCCAAATCCTTAAGGGGTGGCCGAAAATTGCTTAAATAAATGGAGGAAAATACTGCTTAAATTATGAATTTTAACTCTTTAAAGTTTTAAACATTTATTATGTATTTTAGTGAATTATTAAATTAATTTAAGATAGTAATTATCTTGCATGCATGGCTAATTCTTTAAAATAAATTACTAACATTTTAAGTTACAATTTCTTAAATAAAATAAGCCTAGATTAATTTATCTCAATTGGTCATACATCTTAATTTAGGCATTTAATTAATTATTGGACATAAAAGAATTTATTTACTACTTAACTCCAATTAAGTGAATAAATCCTTAAACATTCTTTTACATTAAAATAACTTATTATTTGGCTTAAATTAAATTTAGGAATATTTTCTTACTATTAAATTTTATCTCCATACTCCAACTCCAGTTCGGACTCGCTTATTTAACCGAAAAGATAAAACTAAAAATTTGCATAAAATGAATAATCATAACCCAACAAATTTAAAAAGAATTAATTTAAACCCTCATACATTAAAATCATTTTAATTTAAATAATAGTAATTATGCATGGCTTATACGTAGTCTGATTTAACGGGTTCTACAGTATTTGATGAAATACAAGTCTGAAGCCTTTGAAAGGTTCAAAGAATTCAAAAGTGAAGTCGAGAAAAAGTTTAGACGAAGCATCAAGACACTTCGATCGGATCGAGGTGGTGAGTACTTGAGTGCCGAGTTCCAAGAGTATCTTAGGGAGGAATAGGATTCTCTCGCAGTGGACTCCGCCTGCTACACCACAATTAAATGATGTTTCGGAGCATCAGTAACCGGACTTTGATGGACATGGTTCGGTCTATGATGGGGTTCACTGAGTTGCCGCCATCCTTTAGGGGATATGCGCTTGAGACAGCGGCACAGTTGTTGAATAATGTTCATTCCAGTTGATTAGACACCATATGAGATATGGATGGGTAAGCCTCCCAAATATTCTTTCCTTAGAGTATGGGGATGCCCTGCTTATGTGAAGCAGGCAGTGGGAGATAAATTGAATAGTCGATTCATTTTATGTTACTTTTTGGGATATCCAAGGAATTCAGTTGGATACTATTTCTATCATCCCAAAGAAACAAAAGTATTTGTTTCTAGGAATGCAACCTTTTTGAGAAAGGAATTTCTATTGGATAGAAAAGGAGAGATGATAGAACTCGAAGAGGTTCGAGAAACACCCACAATTGAAGAACCCACACCCGAAGAGCCAAGAGAGGAGATACAAGCTCCTAAAAGATCCGAGAGAGTCTCGAGACCACCTATGAGGTATGGTCTTCTTCTTGAAGAGGGCCATGACGAGCCTAACAATGGATGTGATCCAGGACCTTCAAAGAATCGTTATCTGATGCAGATTCATCCAAGTGGCTTGAAGCTATGGAATCTGAGATGAATTCCATGCATTCGAACCAAGTGTGGAATCTCGTGGATCCACCTGTGGGAATTGTTCCCATAGGGTGTAAATGGATTTACAAGAGGAAACCTGGGGCGGATGGGAAGGTATTGACCTTCAAGGCGCGATTGGTAGCAAAAGGATATACTCAAAGACAAGGAGTTGACTTTGAGGAAACCTTTTCTCCAGTTGCAATGTTCAAGTCTATAAGGATATTGCTAGCCATAGCTGCATGGTATGACTATGAGATATGGCATATGGATGTCAAGACAGCCTTTCTTAATGGGGATATTAAGGAAGAGATTTACATGTCTCAACCTGAAGGGTTTACATCTGTCAGAAGTGAGCATATGGTATGCAAAATTCAGAGATCTATTTATGGTCTGAAGTAGGCATCTAGAAGTTGGAACCTTAGATTCGATAGTACAATCAAAGAGTTTGGTTTTACTAAGAATCCTGAGGAACCCTGTGTGTATAAGAAGGTCAGTGGGAGTGCTGTGAGATTCCTGGTGCTTTATGTTGATGACATTCTACTCATTGGGAATGATGTAGGGATGTTGCAATCAACTAAAATATGGTTACCGAGTAAGTTCTCGATGCAAGACTTGGGTGAAGCATCTTTTGTATTGGGAATACAGATCTATAGAGATAGATCAAGAAGATTGCTTGGTCTCACCTAGTCCACATACATTGATACCATCGTGAAGCGGTTCTCGATGGATGAGTCCAAGAGAGAACATCTACCAATGTGTCATGGCGTGTCCCTATCCAAGTCTATGTCTCCCAAGACTGATGCAGAGATAGCGGCGATGACATGCATTCCATATGCATCTGCAATTGGTAGCATCATGTATGGGATGATATCTACACGCACTGACGTGGGTTTCGCACTAAGTGTAGTGAGTAGATATCAATCGAACCCTGGTCTTCCACATTGGAAAGCTGTGAAAGTCATCCTCAAGTATTTGAGAAGGACCAATAAGTTGTTCTTGGTCTATGGGGGTGGAGAACTGAAATTGGAAGGCTATACCGACTCTAGCTTCCAAAGCGATATCGATGACTCGAAGTCAACCTATGGGTTCATATTCATGCTCAATGGTGCTGCTCTCTCTTGGAAGAGTTCCAAGCAAGACATTACAGCGTATTCCACCACTGAGACAGAATACATTGCGGCATCAGCTGCAGCAAAAGAGGCTGTTTGGATAAGGAATTTCGTCCAAGAGTTGGGCGTCATTCCTAATGGATTTGCTCATGTCCCGGTGTTTTGTGATAACACGGAAGCTATAGCTCAAGCAAAGGAGTCAAGGTCTCATCAGAAGTCCAAACAGTGTATTGAGAAAGTACCACATCCTCCGAGAGATTGTGGAAAGAGGAGAAGTGTAGATTGACAAAGTCGGCTCCGCAGATAATGTTGCTGATCCACTAACTAAGCCTTTACCTGGACTATTATTCGAGAAGCATCTTGAATCGATGGGTTTGAAGCATATGGGTAGTTGGCTCTAGTGCAGGTGAGAGATTGTTAGAGTAGGTGTCCGACGAGCCAAGTGTTGGCCGAGTGTTCATAATGAAACTTTATGTATAAACAATCTTTATTTTAATATTATTTGAAATTATTACTTTGGCACATTTTTATCTGTATAACAATACAAATAGTAGAAAGAATATGAGATGCTCATATGATGAGTATCATGAAATTCATATTTGCAATACTGTATATTCTAAACAATTTCTAGTCGATTCAGCCAGCCGCTAAGAAGGATATAGGTCGCACGAGTTCGAGACTAGTATCTGCGATGTGAGTACCATGTTTCATTGGTAGGGGACATTGTGATGTCCGAACATGCAGATAGGTGCTCCATGTCGAGTGCACTGAACAACCCTCCATATAGGACTTTCCAAGTGGTTCTCACTTATCGAGCTGGAAACGTCCTAGTTTATGGTTGTACACAATTAGTCCTTATGACTCGGGACAACATTGAGACTCTATGTGCTTAGCATTGCACTTTGACTTGTTTACCGACTCTAATGGGGTCATTAGGTGCAAAGATTGGGTGTTTAGTCGAAACATATAGGATTCGATGCATTGTAGTCGGGGATTCACCGCTTACCTTCGGGTATAGATATCCTATGTGATCACATGTGTATGTAGTATGAAATCTCTGATCAGAGTATGATGGTAATTATGAAAGGGGTTTCATAGATTACACCATCGATGCAACTACGACATGACACATAGTATCGATTCTTTGACGGCTCTCGATATACCAATAGTTGTCGAATCGGTCGAGATATATGAGATGAAGGGACCGTACTGTACGCTAACCATAATTGAATGATTCTTGCAGGCACTATAATTTGATACCTAAGGAATCATGTAAGCGATGCTGCTAGGCATTTAACATGATTATTTGGGTACTATCAGACTTGAGTTTTGACGTTCTTATTATCAAGGAGTTGATAATTAAGAATGGAGCAATTGAGTTATGATCATATAAGGACATGTTTAGTCCCGAATCACACCGAGATGTGAACCCACGGCTAGTTGTATCAATGAACCATTGAGGGCCACACAAGTGCTAGCTTTCTAGATCCCGTTGAGAAGTAAAATTGTTCAATGTGTTGAATGGCTTATAAAAGAGTTTATAAGCGTAAATAATCAGTTTGTTTTGAGTAGCACGAAATTGATCCTGAGAAGATCGAGTGTAATGATGTTTTAAAGCTTGCTAAAAGAGCGATGAAGTATGAAAGCTTTTGATAGCGCTCTGAGATCTTTGTGTATGCTATCAACGAGATTTTTATCTGTTGATTAAGAGTTGGTTTTTGGGCTAGCACACTCCTCCGTTAATATATATGTGATCTTCTTAACGGTCAGAAATTATGCAGCAACGTTAACCTGATCCACTGAACATATGAGTTGTCGTCGACTTGATGAGCATTAAATGATCTTTCATAGAAGCATTTAATGTTCCTTTTGCTCGGCATAGTTCTGAAGCGCTTTACCTGAGGAGTTCTTTTTATGGTAACTGTCTTCATTAATCAGAACTTAAAGTCTATACTTGGTCTACCCTTTCTGGGATAAAGATATAAATGCATATCATTCTTGTAACTAATGAAAGTATACGTTGACTTCAAGGCGGTGTGATATTTTGAATGTATCAAGCCGGTCAGAGAATGTCTTTGAGCAATAAATAGTTCTGGTTCCGAGAATCATTAAAGTCCGAGCCGAATCTGCTAACGGTCTGAAGTAAGCGGTTGAGACTTCTTTGAGCTTCAGCCGGTTAAGAAGATATACCAGCTGATGAGCCGAGCGATCGAACTGATGCATATCTCATATACGAACCGCAGCTGATTTCGAGCTGACTTGTTTTTGTCATACACCAAAATTCTTGGAAATAATATTTTCTTAACAATTTCCCCCTTTTTGGTGATGACAAAACCTAGCTGTAGGGCTATGAATCATAAAATATTGACGAATATATATAAGAGCGAAAATATTGTATTTCATTGAGTGAATGAAATTACAATAAACAAAGTAACCAGCTGTTGTAAGTAAATTTGCAACAAGAGTTCATTTGACCTTTTACTTTGTTCCACTGTTTTTTGCCTCGTCTTCCTTTTCTTTCAATTCATGCAATTCCTTCATAACAGATATTTTTGATTCTTTAATTTCCTTTTGTCGCTCTCTTTCCCCCTTTTTGACATCACCATGAACAATAAATTCCATGATTTCTGCAAGCTGAGCACCTTGGGCATCGAGGCGTTGTTCCAAATTTGCTTTAAGACATGTCATTTGCTCCGATAGCTTATCAGCAAATTTTGATGGTTCAGGCTCAAAGAGTTCATCCGTAATGCTCTGAATAAGTTGATCAATGTTTTCAGCAGAAGCAGATGGTTTAGATCCAGTGACATCTGATTCCTCTGGTTTTGCTGGCGAAGAACTTGGTGTAGGAGAGTTTGCATACATCAAAGGGTTGTTCAGCTGGGTTGTATGTAATTCCTTTGGGGAGGTCAACAGCTGTTCTGAAAGAGGTGGTGGATCATCCTTGGTGGGAGAACCTGGTGAAGAGACTGTTTGATCTTGGAAGGTGACAGCTTTATCAAAGTCGGATAAAAGCTTCTCTGCCTCATCAACAGAAACAGTTTGAGCAGCTGAAAGATCAAGTGGAGGCAGTTGGGTAGACTGATCAATGGCAGAGATTGTGGGAGACTCAGATGGAATGTCGGTGGTAATCTGACGACTTTGTGTTTCAGCACTTGGAAAGTCTTCAAGCGTGATTTTTCCAGACAGAGGCATAGTGTGCTCTTCATTACCCGGTTGAGCTGTCGCGGTAAGTCCTGGTGAAGAAGGTTTAGTGTTTGTACCGGGAGAGGTAGATGAGGAAACCTTTTTTGTGGGGATGGCTTGAAACTGTTCTGAGCTCAGATCGTCATGTATTTCCATCAGAGAATGAAACTTTCCCTGTTCTGTATGTTCTGGAAGATTGAGATCTTGTCGCATTTGAGCGACTCTCATAGCAAGTGACAAAGCATCCATCTCAAGTTGAGATATGACGGCTGAATCATCCTTGACCGTAGGACAGAAAGGATCAAAGCTTTTCCTTTTCCACTGTATGATGATTCGGAGAGTGCTTTCTTTCATCTGAAATTCCATAAAGTCTTGTCGACGAAGAGCGGTTTGAATATCAGCTGTTTCTAGTCTATTCCAAAATGGACCGTTCAAGCTTAGCGGCTGCTTTTATTTTGCCGGTTTGAAGTAAAGAATCAAAATTTAAAGCCGTCCGATATTGAACCCATTTATCAAACATCTTTATTTTCTTCTGGACAACCTCATTGACACGCTCGCTTGTTAGTACTATGGCGGTAGGAACTGAATTGTTTTGTTGTGGATTTTCAATCATTACCTGTTTACCCTTATCTGAGAAGAGAATAATAGGTACTCCGGAGTAAGAGGACTCAATCTGTGGTTCTGTAATTTGAATCCCTTTCAACTTAGTGACTGAGATTGCAGGGATTGGGGCAGGAACGAGCGGTGCAGAGAGATGTTTCACCAGTCTGATCTTTGCTGGTTTTGAATGTACAGTTCTTTTCTTCTTAAAAACCTGGGCGACTGGAACGTCATCCTTGGACTCATCATCGGAACTTGTTTTTAGAACAAGCTTCCTCTTGGTTTCTTTCGCTGTCGAATCAGTTTTTGATGTTTTCTTTTGTCTCACAAATTCTTCCCCGGTTTTGGTCTTGATGGAAAGAATCTCCTCAACTGCCGATCGATTATTTTTGATAAATTTTTCAACTGATACCCAGTTGAAGAGCTTAGTTTTGCCCACTTCTATCATATCCACCGGTTGAGCCCCGGCATCAATCAGCATATGGCAGATTTGAACCGCAAAACCTTGCGATTGATTTCCTTTGTTTATCATGGCCACCAAAATCCTGAAGAGAACGTCAGACTAGTTTACTCGCAATTTGGATGAGATAGTGGCCATTACAAGAAATTTCTCCAAAGTGATTTTATCATAAGCACCGGCTTTGGCAAGTAGTCATTTTGCAACGATGTCTGCCAACAGTCTGAATTCAATCTTTAATTCGCGTTTTTGACATGTTTGATGAGAGATTGGAGAGTCTCTGTCTGAGAAGGCATTACGCCAGATGTCAATATTTCCGACCGATTGTGTGGAGAAATCAGTAACTCCTTCTGTGGGTAAGCTGAACAATCCAGCAAACATCTTCTGCGAGAACAGGAGGTTTTGTTTTGAACGACACAAACAATTTCTCCATTTTTCATATATGCGGAATCAAAGAATTCCTTCAGTAGTGTGTCGGAGTAGCTGTAGTGGCAGCCCAGAAAAGAGCGAAGCCCAGAGTGTTATATTGTACGAAACATGGCTTGCATCGATTTGTTGGGCATGGCAAATATTGATGCGAAGTTAATAGCGACTGTGTTCTGAGCAATCGAGGCAGCCATTTCCTTTATTTACCGATAGGGTTTGAATTGAGCACCTGGAAGATGAAAATGCGATTTGAGTGTAATAGCAAGGTAAACTCAATGAGGTTGCAAATGTAGAGTATGTATGTGCGGTTCAGACAATCACTAGTCAATCCACGTGGAGGACTGTTAGTGGAGAGAATTTTTGTAAGTTTTGAAAAATTTTGGGCGGCGGTAAAATAATTAATTTGAAATTTCCAAGAGTAAAAACTGTCACATCAGTCAGAGGCAGTCGAAAAAGTTTGAGTAATTTTTACGAAATGACGTGGAAAGATTGTGCCCAAGTAAAATGAACCGTATGAGTAATGTAGTTAGGAGGAAACGGTTGAGAAGTTTATTTAATTAAGGACTTAACCATTTTTCCCCCTAAGCATATGGATTAAAAACTAATCCTGGACGATGAACCTGTCGATGGCTTAGACATAAAGCCTCTTCAAATCCTAGTGTCTGTTAATATGACAGAGAGACCCTTCATATGTTATCTCATCTATAAATACAGGTAGAGGGGTTAGTTTTACAAACAACAGAGATAAAAACAACAGACATCAAGATGGAAAAGGCAGGTAGTTCAAGTGAGTCAGATCTTGTGAAGGAGTTCATGGAATCGGTGATAGCTTCCCGCAAAGCTGCTCTTGAAGATAGCGTATTTGAGAAGACGCTGGCAGTCTGGACAGAGGCCCAGGAGCTTCAGTCCTCTCTTGAGGGAGGACTAGGTGTTACCTCTAAGGAGATGGCACTTCTGAATGAAATATCTGCGACTTCTTTATGTCGCTGATGCATCATACGTCTTCTCTGATGATGGCGTCTACCTCCTCATGCTCCTAAAAGAGCATAGGACTCCTGAGGAAGATTGCTTCCTCATATGACTTTTTACGTACCTCCATCGGTAGGCTGACCGCTTAATTGGACAGCTGGTCGAGGGCGGTTGAAAATGAAATTAGGAATGTACGTTGCAGGCTGTTTTAATGAAATATTTCTATTTTGAATTGCTGACTGTCCCTTTATATTTCCGTTTATTTCCTGCACAATAAGCTGAATATACGCAAGAAATAATTATATCAAGATAAATCAATTAATCCAAGCATATTATGAAAATGTGATAACTTAGCCTCTGGTAATGGTTTTGTGAAAATATCGGCCGTTTGTTGATCCGTATGAACATATTCAAGCCGTATTTCTTCTTCATAACGTGTTCTCGGATGAAATGGTATCTGATGTCAATATGTTTTGTCTGAGAGTGCATAACGGGGTTGTATGTGATGGCTATTGCGCTGGTATTGTCGCAAAAAATGGGCAATTCAGCAGCCTGGATGCCATAGTCTTTTAGTTGTTGTTGTATCCGTAGCATCTGAGCACAACAACTTCCCGCCGCAAGGTATTCCGCTTCAGCTGTTGATGTAGCAATGGACGTCTGTTTCTTACTAAGCCATGATATAGGTCTTTCGCCCAAGAACTGACATGAACCGCTCGTACTTTTTCTATTGACTTTGCAACCGGCATAATCTGCGTCTGAGTACCCTACAAGATTGAGACTTGAATCTTTGGGTTACCAAAGACCCACATTAGCAATACCTTTCAGATATTTAAGGATACGTTTAGAAGCAATAAAATGGGATTGCATAGGTTTAGCTTGAAACCGTGCACATAAACAAACCGCAAACATAATATCCGGTCGACTTGCGGTCAAATATAACAAAGAACCAATTAACCCTCTGTACAATTTTGTGACCACAGAGATTTTCCCTTCATCTTTACCCAGTTTAATTGATGAACTCATTGGGGTGGAAGTGGGAGAGAAATTTTCCATGCCGAATTTCTTTAGCATATCTCGAGTATATTTGGCTTGATTGATAAATATATCATTTTCGGACTGCTTGAATTGCAGTCCTAAAAAGTAATTTAATTCGCCCATCATGCTCATCTCAAATTGCTCCTGCATCATCTTAGAGAATCTTTCACACAGCTTAGGGTTAGTTGATCAAAAAATAATATCATCCACGTATATTTACACAAATAGTGAATGATCATTTTTTGAGAATTTAAATAACGTTTTATCAACCGTTCCGATTGTGAAGCCATGCTCAAGTAAGAAGTTGGTTAAGGTGTCATACCATGCTCTTGGGGCCTGTTTTAGTCTATATAGAGCTTTTTCAAGTTTGTAAACATACTCAGGGAAGGTGTGATTAACAAAGCCGGGTGGTTGTTCTACATGAACTACCTCATTTAACAATCCATTCAAGAAAGCAGATTTAACATCCATTTGATATACTTTGAAATCTTTAAATGCTGCAAATGCTAAAAATATTCTAATGGCCTCTAACCTGGGACTGGGGCAAATGATTCATCAAAGTCTATACATTCTTCCTGTCTATAACCTTGAGCTACAAGTCTGGCTTTGTTTCTTATAATCAAACCGTTTTCATCCATTTTGTTCCTAAATACCCACCTAGTTCCAATCACATGAGTGTTATTAGGCCGAGGGACTAGATGCCAGACCTTACTCCTTTCAAAATGATTAAGTTCTTCTTGTATGGCCTCTATCCAATTTGTGTCAAGTAGTGCATCATCGATTTTCTTAGGTTCTATCTGAGAGACAAATGCAGCATGCATAAATTCATTTATCATTTGATTTCTAGTTCTAAGAGGAGCAGTAGGGTTACCGATGACCAGCTCGAGTGGATGATCCTTTTTCCACTGAAGACATGGTCCATATGGATTTAGCTTGATTGGTTGAGTGATTTCTTCTTCTTGTTCCAGTGCTCCTTCTTCTATTTGTATGTTTTGCATTTGTTGGTTTTCTTCCGGTTCGTTCACCTATGGAGTTTGTTCTTGAACGGTTGGATTTTCTTTTGAAAACTTTCCACCTGTTTTTCTCAGATCTACCTCATCATCACTGCTAGTTTCAAGGTTAGTAGCATCAAGATTATTTATTAAATCATGTATACTGCTACTACTATTGTCATGACATATAGAAGATTCATCAAATACAATATGCGTGGATTCTTAAACAGTGAGAGTTCTTTGGTTATAAGCTCTGTATGCTTTGCTCACTGCTGAATATCCTAAGAAGATGCCATTGTCAGCTTTTACATCAAATGCAGTGAGATGGGTTTTCCCATTTATATGAATAAAACACTTGCAACCAAAGATGCGAAAGTATCCAACTTCTAGTTGCTTGCCGGTCCAAATCTCATATGGAGTCTTTTCATGATTTTTATTGATCATGGACCGGTTTTAAGTATAACAGGCAGTGTTAATAGCTTCTGCCCAAAATCTTTGTGAAATATTAGATTCGGCTAGCATAGTTCTAGCTGCTTCCATTAATGTGCGGTTTCTTCTTTCAGCAACTCCGTTCTGTTGCGGTGATCTGGCCGCTGATAATTCATGCTTTATTCCATGATCTTCAAGATAGGATGACAGGAGTTGGTTTAGAATGTGGAGCAAACTTGTTGATGAGTTCCAGACATCTTGCTGATGAGTTTCTTCCTCTGCTTTTGAATGTGGAGCGAACTTATTTTCCTAATTGACGGGCATCGCTTATTCTATCTTTGGCAAAATCAATGTTAGGCAAACCAGATACAAGTTTAAGTCGGATAATAGTAGCAATGGATTTAAAGTTGAGATGGTTGAGTCGTTTATACCAAAGCCAATTTTTATTTCCATTCAATGCAATAAAGCATGTAGGTGCATTAAGATAATCATCATTCCATTTGATTTTATATGTATTTTGCTCTCTATGACTAGTTAACATGATATTACCAGCTAGAGTTTTTAACAGTGCATAAGAATTTTTGAAACTCAACGGTGTAACCCTTGTCACATAGTTGGCTTATGCTTATCAAGTTATAACACAGATTTCTACAAGAAGTACGTCTTTAATGATGACTTTGCCGTGGATAATCTTACATTTACCCACAGCTCTACCTTTAGAATTATCACCAAAGGTGATTGTTGGACCTTTGTAGTTAACTATTTCTGATAAGAGATCTTTGTTTCCAGTCATGTGTCTAGAGCATCCACTATCCAATAACCAGATGGATTCTTCCAGCTCCTTTTTCTTTGTTGCCTGTCATTATTGAAATAAGAGATTGGTACCCTTTTCTATTTGGGTCCTGAGTTTATCAGTCCTTTAGGGATCCACACTTGAATTATCCTGAAGGATTTTTAATTATGTGTCCTAAAGTAGGTGCAGTTGTGTGGAAAAATCAAGTGGTGTATGCAGTCCTTTTTCCTTTCCAGTATGTTGTTTTGACCGTCTGTCATTGTCACTTAATCGATACCTCTTTTGAACAGGTCGGCTGTTGTGGTAATGGTTAGGTCTAGTTTTTGAATGATTTCCAGTTGACCCTGACTTTCTGCTGGCCCAATCTGAACCGTTGTGAGCGGTTGTGTTTGGCCTACGTCTGAGCCATGATCTGTTGGTTTTATCATTCTCAATTTCGATGTATCCTAAACCATGTTGCCTTCTGTTATTTTCAAGATTTTCATTCTGAGTGCTTTGATCTTCAGTCTTATCATGTTCATATACCATACTATATGTGACAAATTTAATTGGTTTTAAACTGTCTTTCTCTAGGTAGTGGTTGAGTTGATGCTTCAAAAGTACTACATTCATTAATGCTATAACCTATTCCGGTTCTGTCTCCGGCTGGTTTCTGCATTTCATACATCTTGTTAAGAGAAACAGAGGACTTGTTCCAAGTGTTGACTGTATTTATCAACTGTTTGTTTTCTTTCAAAGTAGCATGGAACAATCTTCGCATGTCATCATTCTCAGCCGTTAGCAGACTTAATTTTACTTTCAAACCGTTAACCTCTTTTTGCTGTGAACAGCTAGAGAGAGTTAACTTGTTTTTCAAGTTTTGTTTTTCTGTTTTGGCTTCATTGAACTGCTGTGATAGCCTCTTAAACTCATTTACCATGTCGTGAAGTGCGGTGACAAGATCTTCTCGTATGAGTTAATCAGAGTTAAAGTCAAATACCATTTCATCAGTAGATTCTTAATCTTCTTTGGCCATGAGACACTCTACTTTCTCATCTTCGCTTTCACTTGAAGATTCTTCAGAAATAGATTTTTCAGATTCTGATTCAGCCCATTTGCCTTTATCTTCTTCTGCAACAAAGACTCGCTGACTCTTCTTTTTTATGAATCTTTTGTTGTCTTTAACTCGTCTTCTGTCACTTGATTTCTTTTCATCTTTTCTTGGCCGGTTTCATTATGCAATAAAGTGTCCTTTCTTTCTACAGTTAAAACAAGCTTGACCATCATCATTATGGTCCTTGTTGAAGTGAGGTTTATTCATCCGTGATTGATTTTTACGCATGAATTTACTGAATTTTTTAACGAATAAAGACATGCTTCATTGCTTAATTGCTCGGCCGATTTCTTACTTGTGGACTCTTCGACCGGAAGAGTCACTGTGGTAGCTGCCAATGCCTTTGTTTGTTGAGAGGTGGATGGTTCTTCTTCAGTTCGTATCCCAAGCTCGAACTCATATGCTTTAAGGTCGGCGAAGAGGTCATGAAGTTCCAGCTTGTTTATATCTTTGGATTCATGCATTGCTATAGTCTTTACGTCCCATTCTCTGGGAAGAGCTCGCAAAACCTTTAAGGCAATTTCACCGTTACAATAATCTTTTCCTAATGAAATGAGTTCAATGATAATACCGCTGAACCGTTCATCAAATTCTGTCAAAGTTTCTCCTGGCTTCATTTTCGCATTGTCAAACTTCTGAATGGAGAAATTTAACTTTCTTTCTTTTGTCTGATCGTTGCCTTCACATAATTGAGTGAGTTTTTTCCATATTTCCTTAGCAGTAGTGCAAGTTTTGATTTTGGCAAACATATTTTTGTCCAGAGTCTTGTAGAGGATGTCTTTGGCAACGTTATCCATATTTGCCTTCTTTTTGTCATCAGCTGTCCATTCGGATCTGTGCTTTTCTACCATTTGAGGAGCACCTTCGATTGTAGCGGCAGCTGTGTTAACTTTCAAGATTTTCATCGGCCCATCAGTGATAATATACCATATATCATCATCTTGGGCTGCTAGATGTGCCTGCATACGAACTTTCCAATCATCATAATCTTCTTTAGGGAACCTCAGAATTTTATTGAAAGAAGCCATAAGTATTCGAAGTGAATATTAGTGTTTGAGAAAACCTCACTCTGATACCACTTGTTAGGATCGGGAAAGAGTTTAGAGGAGGGGTAAATGAACTCTTTCAAATTTTCTCGTGTAAAATATTGGTTTTGACCGTTTTTAGGCGGTTGAAACAATTCTTCTCAAACGGTTGGAAATGTGAACCACTATTTAGTGCGGAAGACGGTTCACACTGATTTTTATGGATGTTCGGAGAATGAATACTCCTAAGTCACACCTTCTTCCCCTTGGAAGATTTCCACTAAAAGACTTTGTCTCTACAAACTTTTTGCAATAGCCCACTCCAATCAGGACTTATCACATTGCCTGTTTTGGAACTCTTAGTGATCACTTTACACATCTGGATTTTAAGAACACTCAGTTCACCAAAAACTGATACTAAATCAAATAACCAAAAGGTTACAGATGTGAACAATCAGTTTGTTTTGAGTATCACGAAATTGATCCTAAGAAGATCGAGTGTAATGATGTTTTAAAGCGTGCTGAAAGAGCGATGAAGTATGTAAGCTTGTGATAGTGCTCTGAGATCTTTGTGTATGCTAGCAACGAGATTTTTAGCTGTTGATTATGAGTTGGTTTTTGGGCTAGCACACTCCTCCGTTAATATATATGTGATCTTCTTAACGGTCGGAAAAGATGCAGTAACATTAACCTCATCCACTGAACAGATGAGTTGATGTCGACTTGATGAGCATTAAATGATCTTTCATAGAAGCATTTAATGTTCCTTTTGCTCGGCATAGTTCTGAAGCGCTTTACCTGAGGAATTCCTTTTATGGTAACTGTCTTCTTTAATATAAACTTGAAGTCTGTACTTGGTCTACCCTTTCAGGGATAAAGATATAAATGCATATCATTCTTGGAACTAATGAAAGTATACGTTGACTTCAAGGCGGTGTGATATTTTGAATGTATCAAGCCGGTCAGAGAATGTCTTTGAGCAATAAATAGTTCTGGTTCTGAGAATCATTAAAGTCCAAGCTGAATCTGCTAACGGTCTGAAGTAAGCGGTTGAGACTTCTTTGAGCTTCAACCGGTTAAGAAGATATACCAGCTGATGAGCTGAGCGGTCGAACTGGTGCATATCTCATATACGAACCGCAGCTGATTTCGAGCTGACTTGTTTTTGTCATACACCAAAATTCTTGGGAATAATATTTTCTTAACAGATATTACCAACCATTTAAAGTGGAAAATCTTGATTTAGTGTTTACAAATATATATATAGCACAATAAATACTTGACAACATTTATAAGTTTTGGTATATATATTATATACTTATAAGATAATAATATATAATATAATATAAATATGATTATTTAATATATTGGAACCATTTTATTAAGTGGATTTCAATTATTTTCATAAATTTTAACTTTATTAAAATACCAAGAGTTGATTCTTCTAATCTCAACTACTTAAATTAAAATATGAACAATTAAAAATTATCAATTAAATATTCAAACAATTAAAAGAAAAACAAAAAAAAAACAAAACAAAAGGACATTGTAGCGGACTTGTATTTACATTAGCTTCCATGTTGATACGATATTCTGACTCACCGAATTATACTACTTGTGGACAACTTGCTTTTGGGAGTGCAACAATAAAAGTCGCATTAAGTTTTTTTTTTTGTCGTCGTTGCCGGGGAAGTATAATTTAATTTTAAGTCTATTTAATTTTATTTATAGTTTATTTTTATTTCTTTGAATTTTTATTGCTTTTGCATGTTTTTTTCTTTTGCTTTTGCATGAGCATTTGGTCATGTACACTTAGTGGTCGACTCATTCGAAATAACATTTTATTTTCACAAAACATGGCGGAAGAACCCATCCAAGAAAATGAAGATGAAATTCTATCTCAACATGATCCTGATAGATGAAGAACATTTAGATATCACATGAATCTTACACGCACTAGTGCACCTTCATGTCTAGTTTTTCCCCCCTGATGCATCTCATTTCAATTTTAATCCTGATATTATTCAACTTTTACCCAACTTTCATGGCTTAAATTCTTAAAATCCATGCATGCATTTACGAGAGTTTGAATAAGTGTGTAACACATATAATGATCTAAATTGTAGCATGAACACCATTCGACTTAAGGTTTTTCCTTTTTTCTTTAAAAGATAAAGCTAAAACTTGACTACAAAATCTTAGATCGGGATCCATTCGAACTTGGGATGAATTGCAACAACAATTTTTGAAAAAGTTTTTCCATCTCATAGAACAAATTCTTTCAAAAGGCAAATCATCACTTTCACTCAAAAACAACGAGAAACTTTTTATCAGTGCGGGATAGATATAAAGAATTGCTTAATCTTTGTCCACATCATGGTTTTGAAATTTGGAGAGTTGTTTCTCAATTTTATGAAGGCTCAACACCTAAAGATAGAAAAATGGTAGAATTTATGTGTAATGGAACATTTGAAGATAAAGATCCAAACGAGGCAATTGAGTATCTCGATTCATTAGCTGAAAATGCTCAAAATTGGGACACTATAGATACAATCGAACCATCAAACAAGATTCAATCTCTCACATCTTGTGGATGTATGTACACCCTCAAGGATGAACATGATCTTCAAGCCAGATTTACCTCTTTGGTAAGAAACATTGAGGCACTTGAATTGAAAAAGAATGGTTAATTAAAATCTGTTCAAGAAATTGTTGTCACATTTGTGATACAAGTGATCATTCTACAAAAGATTGTCTCACTTTGCCCTCTTTTAAAGATTGTCTCCATGAACAAGACAAAGTTTTTAACAATTTCAAAAGGCCAAATTTTGAACCATTTTCTCAAAGTTACAATCCAGGTTGGCGAAATCATCCAAATTTTAGTTAGAGGAATGATAATGCTGCACAATTTTTACAACCACATTTCCAAAATCAACAAAATTTTCAAAATTATGCACCTTATATCCCTCCACCTAAAAGGAATTTGGAAAATACATTGAATTATTTCATTGCAAAACAAGAGTCTATCAATACGCAAAATGCTCAAACCATGATAGATTTTAAAGACACTCTTGCTAAATTTGCATATGTACTTAATGTTCATGAAAAAGGTAAATTTCCTTCATAATCATAGGCTAATCTCAAGGATCATCATTCACAAACTGGAACTTCTAGAACTCAACTGATGGATCAGGTAAAATCTGTTATTACCCTTCGCAGTAGTAAGGTTGTGGAAAAATCCATTCTTGAACCTTGTGAAGATGATGATAAATCAACTCCAAAGGGTAAGGAAGTGGAATTCATAACTTGCGTAAGAGGAGGATCAACAGACAGTGTCACCCCATTCCCTCATGCATTGAAAAATACCAAAAAAAATCAAATTTTAATTCTGATATGTATGATATTTTTAAAAAAGGAAAATTTAATATTCCTTTATTAGATACAATAAAGCAGGTACCATCATATGCCAAATTTTTGAAAGACTTGTGCACTGTGAAAAGAAAATTGAATACGAAAAAGAAAACATTTTTAGCCGAACAAGTAAGTGCAATCATTCAAAATAATAATACTTTGAAATACAAGACCCTGATTGTCCTACTATTTCATGTATTATTGGAGAACGAAAGATTAAAAAAGTCTTGCTTGATCTTGGCGCTAGTGTGAATTTACTTCCATATTCTATTTATCAAGAACTCAATCTAGGGGAGTTAAAACATACTTCGGTCAAACTTTTACTGCCGATAGATCTGTTAAAGTGCCAAAAGGTATGGTAGAATACGTGTTGGTCCAAGTTGATAACTTTGTATATCCTGTAGATTTCATAGTTTTAGATACAACCAATTGAAGCTTATAATGAAATTCTTGTAATTTTGGGTCATCCATTTTTAGCAACTTCTAATACTCTAATAAATTGCATAAATGGAATAATGAAGTTGTCATTTAGTATCATGACCTTGGAGCATAATGTTTTTAATCTTTTTAAGCAACCACATGACAAAGGAGATGAAAGTGAAGATGAAAATTTTATTGAAACTCTTGTGGAAGAAAAAATTCAAGAAGAGAGTACTCGTGACCAATTAGATATTTGTTCAATTGATACTGTTAAAAAATATTGAAATTGATCTTGATGATTTTATTATGTATCACTCGTTACTAGGATCAGAGAAAGAATTTGAGGTAAAATATGAGAACAAAGATGAATCACCCATATTGTAATTAAAACCCTTGCCAGAAGAATTGAAGTATGCATTCCTTGGAGAAGATGAAACATATCTGGTGGTAATTTCTTCCAAACTAGCAAGAGATCAAGAAGATAAATTAGTTGATATGCTTAAAAGACATAAAAATGCAATTGGTTGGACACTGCAAGATCTCAAGGACATTAATCCACTAATTTGCACACACAAAATTCATTTAGAAGAAAATGCTAAAACATCTCAACAACCATTGTAGAACCCAAAATCAATACACGTAAAATACATGCATTGATTTAAATTGTTAAATTATTTATTTAAGTTTAAAATGATTTTAGCGATGCATGATTTATGAATTTGCATTATTTTAAATTATTTATGTTTATATGATGCACGTTAAATTTTTTTTTTAATTTCATGTTTCAAGCGATTATTCGATGCAGGATCAGAGAATTAATATCGGCGACAATTTGGACGATTTGTAAAACATGGTATTTTATTTTAAGTCATGAAAGTGTCATTTTAAATGATTTAGTAAGTTTTTAAGCATTTTAAAGCCTAATTTATTTATTAGGATGATTTTTTAATATTTTAAACGTTGTAAATTATTTTATTAAATCTTTGAGTGAGATTAAGTAATTAGATTAGTAATATTTTAACACTAATTATTTAACTAAGCATTTTACCGACTCCCTAATTACTCCACCCACACACATTTTTTGTGTTCTCTCTTTTGATAAGAAAACCTAGGGTTCTTGAACTCTAGCAGCAGCTACCTCTTTCCTTCAGACTTCTGAAGATTTTCGCTCATTTTCGAGCAAGAAAACGTGCAGCAATCGTCTCTCGGCCATCTCCCGCAATCCACCACGTCGGTATTCGTTATATTCTAGCATTTAGATGCAAAAGCATGTATATTCTTTTGTTTTTGCATCGATCTCGTCAAAGTTTATGTTTTGATGTTATTGTGTGTAAAAATCCATGTTTGTTATGTAAACGTTTGAGCAAAAACGTTTGGAATGATTCTTGAAAGTTTTTAGATCTCAAAACCGGAAGTTGATGTCATTTCATGTACTGTACTTTTTCGGTCGATTTTCTGGAAATGTTTTCAACATATAAAACATAGTACTTTTTGATACCTTCGATTTGATAGTAAATTCGTGATTTTGTGCACAAGAAATGAGTGAGTTATGATCATTCTCGTGTGACTGCACAAATTGTGATGTTTAAACGATTTTTTTTATTTGAAAAACATGTGTCTGTTGTCACTTCGAGTCATGTGAATTTTTCGTCGACTTTCTGTATAAACTTCAACATAGAAAATGCAGTACTTTTCAATATCTTCTATTGTTAATTTTTAGACAAGATATGAGTGAGTTATGATTATTCTCGTGTGACTGCTCAACTATGTTGGTTTTCAAAATTTTTCGCGCAGATGGAGCGCACTCGAGCGGCAAGAAATTTCTGCCCGAGCACCAAGCATTCTTGCAAAAAAAAAAATATTTAAAATTTTTGTCTTGGACAGGCATGCATAATGTATTAGTATGTTCGACGTGCAAAAGAAAATGTTTTATTTTTTAGGTATGCTAAATGTCTTGTGACCAATTATGAACAGGTTTGGAAGCCGGTGAACGTGGTCGGTGACCTCTCCATTCCGGTAAAGCATGACCGGGTTTAGATCTGGATTGGAAAGCGGTAAAACATGACCAGGGACCAATCCACCCAGTAAAGCATGACCGGGGATCTCATGTATGTGGGTGGACATCTCTACTAGCGCAGTACTGTGGTTTAGTCTGATGAGGTGCATTTATGTATGGATCACTTACTTTGAAACATATCTCTACGCAAAATGATGATGTTTATGTATGCTCAAGTATGTATGATGCAAGTATGTTTATGAAACGATGGCACGTCTATATTTATGTTTGTACGTTCAAGTTTAAGTATGTATGGTCTACTTTAAAATGCATGTGGTTTTATTATATATTACTTGTTATTCTCAGTTTATACATGTTGAGTCTTTAGACTCACTAGAGTTGATCGATGCAGGTGAGGATGAGTTTGAGGAGGTGAGAGGTGGGGACCAGTGAGTTGGCTTGGACTGCGCAGAGGCTAAACCCGAGGACCGCCTATGTTTTAAGAATTTATGCATGTTGATTCAAATACTCTGATTTTCACGAGATTGTTTTACATTGTTTAAACCAGTTCTTTTTGCAAACTATATTTGTAATCGTTTTTATTTAAAATATTTTAGACAAATAGTTTATTTTTATCGCAATTTAGAAGATTAGTTATTTATTTAAGAAAATTTTTATTTTTCCGCAAATTTTAAGTAGTTAAAAATACTGTACATTACAGTTGGTATCAGAGCGATGTTCTTGTAAAGGATTATGCCTACTGCCGGTTTCGAGAAACTCATGAAGTTACGCCTCAAGTTTGTAAGTTTTAAAGTTTTAAAATTCTTTCTTGTAGTAAGCATCAAAGTCATGATTTCAGCATGTACATGTTTAAGTTCAAATTACATGCATCTTATGATATTAATATTATGTTCATGCATGTTGGGTTTGCGTGTTGGGTAAATGTTGGAACAATATGCCTCCTAGACGTATGGTTTCCCGTGGAGCAAGGGATGAGAATAGAGAGGCTTAGGATGGGGAGAGGGCCACTCCTCCTCGTCCACCGCCAGATATGCAGGCTCAGATGCTTGCAGGAATGACTCAGTTCTTCGCACAATTTGCGGGGAACAATGCTGTAGTAGATACAAGGGCGAGGACCAGGCCAGAGGTTGTGTATGAGAGGTTCAGGAGGATGAACCCAAAGGAGTTCTCAGGAACTACGGACCCGATGATAGCTGATGGATGGATTAAGTCCATCGAGGTAATTTTTGCTTTCATAGAGCTGCATGATGCAAACAGGGTCAGGTGTGTCACTTTCCTACTGACAGGAGATGCCAGACTGTGGTGGGAGAGCGCATCTGTGACAGTCAATTTGCGAACACTGACTTGGGATGGTTTTAAGGAAGTCTTCTACTCCAAGTACTTCACTGAGTAAGTACGCTCCTACCTGATCAGGTAGTTCATGACGTTGCAACAGGGGGACAACAGCGTGGCAGAGTTTGTCAGGAAATTTGAGAGGGGGTGTCACTTTGTACCCCTAATTGCGAATGATTCCTGGGAGAAGCTGACGCATTTTATTGATGGATTACGGCCGATCTTGCACTGTAATGTGAGAGTTGCTGGTCCTACTACTTATGTTGTTGCCGTGTCCGAGAGCCCTAGGAGACAGAGCAAGACCAGATGGACATTGAGAACGACGGGCAGGGCAAGAGGCCCTATCAGGCACCTCAGCAGCAGCAGCAGTCTCAGTTTAAGAGGCCTTTCCAGGGACAGCAGGTGAAGATGTCATTTCAGGGACCGCCGAAAGGCATGGGTCTTATTCCTCAGCAGAAGGCTCCTCAGAGGCCTGGTGAGTACCCGATGTTCCCAAAGTGCCACCGCCAGCATGTGGGGCAGTGTTTATGGGGATCGAGCAAATGCTTCAAGTGTGGAGCAAGCGATCATATACTGAATGAATTCCTGCAGTGGAGGCAGCTGACCTAGGGGAGAGTGTTCGCATGTAGGTAAAGGAGGCAAACCTAGACACGACCCTGTTGACTGATAACTTATGTAATTCAGCACCAAATTATTTTTGTCTTGCATGTTTCTAATTTGATTTGGGATTATTAATGTGTTGTTCCGTATTTTTGGTGACTTGGGATAGAAATTTCCAATTATGCATGAGGTTAAGATTAGTATTTTGGAGTGTAAGTTTTTGTGTTGTGCTAACGTCTCTCAGGAAATATCTTCATAAAAAGAGTGGCCACGAAGGCTTTGATAGATTCTGAGGCCACACACTCTTTTATCTCAGAGACGTTCGCTAACCATTTGGATGTCCAATCCATTGGACTTAACGTGAACTACTCAGTGATAGTGCCATCAGGGGAAGAGTTACCAGCTACTAGCGTGGTCAGAGATATTGATCTTGAACTGCATGTCCACCTAGTGTATACCGATCTGATTATGTTGCCGATGCCAGAGTTTGACATTATCTTGGGAATGAACTGGCTAACGAAGAACAGAGTTCTTATTGACTTTCAGAAAAGATCAGTGTTGGTAAGACCGTTGGGCATGAAGCAATTTCTCTTTGAGCCAGATAGATGGAGGATTTATCCTCGCATAATCTATTGCATGCAGGCACGAAGACTTATTCATAAGGGGTGCTAGGCTTTCTTGGCCAGTATTATTTCCACACCTGACGTACCCACTCCGTCGATATCTGATGTACCAGTAGTCAGAGATTTTCTTGACGTTTTTTCTGATGACATCACAGGCCTTCCAGCAGAGAGAGAGGTGGAGTTTTCCATTGACCTTGTGCCAGGTACCATGCCAATCTCTAAGGCACCGTACTAGTTTAGCTCCAGCTGAGATGTTAGAGCTCAAACTAGCAAATTCAGGAGCTCCTAGATAAAGAATTCACCCGCCCTAGTTTCTCACCATGGGGTGCACCAGTGCTCTTCGTAAAGAAGAAAGATGGGAGCATGAGGTTTTGTATCGATTACCGAGAACTGAACAAGGGCAAAGATCAAGAATAAATACCCACTACCAAGGATCGAAGACTTGTTCGATCAGTTGCAGGGAGCTACAATGTTCTCTAAGGTAGATCAACGATCTGGGTATCATCAATTGAAGGTAAAAGAGCACATGTTCATAAAACAGCCATCAGAACCAGATATGGGCACTACGAGTTCTTCGTGATGCCGTTTGGACTGACGAATGCTCCAGAAATATTTATGGACCTTATGAATTGAGTATTTCAGCCCTACCTAGATCAGTTCGTCATAGTGTCCATTGACGACATTCTTATCTACTCGAAGAGCCTTGAGGAGCACGGTCGTCATTTGGGTAAAATTCTGCAGGTCTCTTAGAGGTGAAAGTTGTTTGAAAAATTTAGTAAGTGTGAATTCTGGCTGGAGAAAGTATCATTTTTGGGACATATAATATCTAGCAGTGGCATTGAGGTGGATCCAGTTAAGGTGGCAGCAGTTAAGAAATGGGTGGTTGAGCCAAAGAATGCGTCAAAGATCCGCAGTTTCCTAGGCTTGGCAGGCTACTACAGGAAATTTATTCAGGGGTTTTCCTCGATTGCAGTGCCACTCAATTCATTAACTAATAAGAATGCTAAATTCTTATGGAGTGAAGGATGTCAGAAGAGCTTTGATACTTTGAAGCAAGCTCTTATCACGGCGCCAGTTTTAGCCATGGCATGGCAAGGCAATTTTGTGTTGTACACCGACGCATCTAAGCTCGGGTTAGGCGTCGTTTTGATGCAGGCATGGTCGGGTTATAGCTTATGCTTCCAGACAGTTGAAGGTGCATGAGAAGAACTACCTGACTCATGAACTCGAGTTAGCTGTCGTTGTTTTTGCGTTGAAGATTTGGATACATTACTTGTACGACGAGAAATGTTAGATATTCACTGATAACAAGAGTCTCAAGTACTTCTTCACGCAAAAAGAGCTGAATATGAGACAAAGAGAGTGGTTGAAATTGGTAAAAGACTACGATTGTGAAATTAGATACCATCCAGGGAAAGCTAATGTTGTGGCAGATGCTTTGAGCAGAAAAGTTGCAGTTGTAGCACAGCTGTCAACGCAGAGATCTTTTCAGTAAGAAATTCAGAGGTTTGGCCTGGAAGTTTATCCTAATGGCAGAGCTCCTAAGCTTTCTAATCTACAGTCTAGTCTTCTTTTCTAGACCGAATCCGTAGAGGTCAGCCTTCGGATGAGAAGTTACAGAAATGGAGACTGAAGGATGAGTCCAAGAGTAGTGTACTCTACACAGTATCCGATGGTATTGTGAAGTACAGAGGAAGGATGTGGGTGCCTAGTGTAGATTTGATCAGAGAGGATATCATGACTAAGGCACATACATCTCCGTATTCCATTCATCCAGGAGGTACCAAGATGTACATGGATTTGCAGATGCTGTATTGGTGGTAAGGTATGAAGCGAGACATCCACCGATTTGTATCTGAATGCCTCACTTTTCAGCAAGTGGAAGCAGAGAATCAGAGGCCTGCAGGTAAGCTTAAGCCGCTCCCTATCCTTGAGTGGAAATGAGAGAATATCACCATGGACTTCGTTGTCGGTTTGCCGAGGTCAGTTAGAGGATCCAATGCCATTTGGGTTATAGTTGATCGACTTACTAAGTCAGCACACTTTTTGCCAATGAAGACGACTTTCTCCATGACTCAGTATGCAGAGCTCTATGTCAGGGAGATAGTCCAATTGCACGGGATCCCAGTTTCTATTGTGTCATACAGGGACCCGAGGTTCACATCGTCCTTTTGGAAGAGTTTGCATTCAGCTATGGGGATGAAGCTGCTATTCATTACGGCATTTCACCCTCAGACAGATGGCCAGTCTGAGCGAGTGATTGATATATTGGAAGATCTGTTGCGAGCTTGTGTTATAGATTTTCATGGGAATTGGGAATCAAAGCTACCCCTAATGGAGTTTACCTACAACAACAGCTTCCAATCATCTATAAGTATGGCTCCCTACCAGGCACTGCATGGAAGGAAGTGCAAATCGCTGATTCATTGGGATGAAGTCGGTGAGAGATCAGAACTTGTCCCAAAGATTGTTTAGCAGACTGTAGATGTGGTGGTCAAGATCCGAGACAAGATGAAGACCGCCTAGAGTCACCAAAAGAGTTATGCTGACAAGAGAATGAGAGATCTCTAGTTTGCCGTAGGAGATAAAGTATTCGTTAAAATAGCACCTATGAAGGGTGTTATGAGGTTTGGGAAGAGAGGCAAGCTGATTCCGAGATTCATTGGACCATTTGAAATTCTTGACAGAGTTGGGACACTAGCTTATCGTCTAGCCCTACCGTCGAATATGGCTAGAGTACACAACGTATTCCTCATCTCGATGCTGAGGAAGTATATAGCATACCCTTCGCATGTTTTGAGTTTTGAGCCGTTGCAAGTTGGCTCCCGATCTGTCGTATGAGGAGAGACCAGTCCAAATCTTAGACAGACAAGAGAGGAGACTTCGGAACAAAGTGACCAGGTTGGTCAAAGTCTGGTGGCTGAACCAATCAGTGGAGGAGGCCACTTGGGAGACCAAAGCAGATATGAGAAGTTGCTACCCGAAGCTGTTTGGTAAGACTTAATTTCGAGGACGAAATTTATTTAAGTTGGAGAGGAATTGAAGAGCCCAAAATCAGTACACGTAAAACACATGCATTTGTTTAAATTATAAAATTATTTATTTGAGTTTAAAATGATTTTAGAGATGCATGATTTATGAATTTGTATTATTTTAAATTATTTATGTTTATGTGATACACGTTAAATTGTTTTCTTTAGTTTCATGTTTCAGGCGATTATTCGATGCGGGAGCGTGGAAATGAGACCGATGACGATTTGAGCGATTTGTAAAACGTGGTATTTTATTTCAAGTCATGAAAGTGACATTTTAAATGATTTATTAAGTTGTTAAGCATTTTAAAAGCCTAATTTATTTATTAGGTGATTTTTAAGATTTTAAACCTTGTAAATTATTTTATTAAAATTTTGAGTCGAATTAAGTAATTAGATTAGTAATATTTTGTGACTAATTATTTAACTAAGCATTTTATTAACTCCCTAATTACCCCATTCACATACACTTTTACACGCCACACACACACTCACAAACACATTTTTTGTGTTCTCTCTTTTGATAAGAAAACCTAGGGTTCTTGAGCTCTAGCAGGAGCCACCCCTTTCCCTTCAAACTTCTGAAGATTTTCACTCATTTTAGAGCAAGAAAACGTGTAGCAATTGTCTCGCGGTCATCTCCCGCAGTCCACCGCGTCAGTATTCGTTATCTTCGAGCGTTTAGACGTAAATGCATGTATAT
Source organism: Primulina tabacum (assembly GCF_025594145.1). Taxonomy (NCBI): domain Eukaryota; kingdom Viridiplantae; phylum Streptophyta; class Magnoliopsida; order Lamiales; family Gesneriaceae; genus Primulina; species Primulina tabacum. Next base: position 44,745,399 of record NC_134552.1, on the reverse strand, counting down.
TCTTTCGTTTTTGCTTCGATCTTGTCATAGTATATGTTTTGATGTTATTGTGTGTAAAAATCCATATTTGTTATGTAAAATTTTGAGCAAAAACATTTGGAACAATTCTTGAAAGTTTTTAGATCTCAAAATCGGATGTTGCTGTCATTTCGTGTACTGTACTTTTTTGGTCGATTTTTTGGAGAGGTTTTCTATATATAAAACGTATTACTTTTTGATACCTTCGATTGGACAGTAAATTTGTGATTTTTGGACAAGAAATGAGTGAGATATGATTATTCTCGTGTGACTGCTCAAACTGTGATGTATAAACGATTTTTTTTATCTCAAAAAAACGTGTCTGTTGTCACTTCGAGTACTGTGAATTTTCGGTCAACTTTCTTGAAAAGCTTTCAACATATAAAACGTATTAATTTTTTATATATTCGATTTGACAGTAAATTCGTAATTTTTGGACAAGAGGTGAGTGAGTTATGATTGATCTCGTGTTACTGCTCAACTGTGTTTGTTTTCAAAAATTTTCGCGCAGACGAGGAACACTTGATATGGGTAAGAAATTTCCGCCCAAGCGCCAAGCATTCAGGCAAAAAAAAAATTTTTAATTTATGTATTATTATGTTCGACTTGCAAAAGAAAACTTTTTATTTTTGAGGTATGCTAAATGTTTTGTGACCAATTATGAACGGGTTTGGAGCCGATGAACGTGGTCGGTGACCTCTCCACCCCGGTAAAGCATGACCGAGTTTAGATCAGGATTGGAAAGTGGTGAAGCATGACCAGGGACCAATCCACCTGGTAAAGCATGACCGGGGATCTCATGTATGTGGTAGTGAACATCCCTGCCAGCCCAGTATTGTGGTTTAGTCTGATCAGGCGCATTTATGTATGAGTCACTTGCTTTGAAACATATCTCTACGCAAAATCATAATGTTTATGTATGCTCAAGTATGTATGATGCAAGTATGTTTATGAAAAGTTTTATGAAACGATGTCACGTCTATTTATGTATGTACGTTCAGGTTTAAGTATGTATGATCTACTTGAAAATGCATATGGTTTTATTATGTATTACTTGTTATTCTCAGTTTATACATGTTGAGTCTTTAGACTCATTAGACTTGATCGATGCAGGTGAGGATGAGTTTGAGGAGGCGAGAGGTGGGGACTAGTGAGTTGGCTTGGACTGCGCAGAGGCTAAACCCGAGGACCGCCTATGTTTTAAGAATTTATGCATGTTGATTCAAATACTCTGATTTATCACGAGATTGCTACGTTGTTTAAACCAGATATTTTTGCAAACTATATTTTTAATCGTTTTTATTTCAAATATTTTAGACGAATAATTTATTTTTATCGCAATTTGAAAGATTATTATTTATCTAAGAAAATTTTTATTTTTCCGCAAATTCTAAGTAGTTAAAAATACGGTACATTACCACCACAAAAGAGATTAAATCTACACATGAAAAATGTTGCGAAAACTGAAGTTCTCAAATTACTCGATGTTGCAATTATCTACATTATATCTGATAGTAAGTGGTAAGCCCAACACAAGTAGTTCCAAAAAAATCTGGCATCACGGTGATAAAAAATGAAAAAAGTGAATTGTTAACAAGTCGAGTCCCATCTAGTTCGCGGATGTGTATTGATTATAGAAAATTAAATGACGCCACTATAAAAGATCATTTTCCATTACCATTTTTTGATCTAATTTTAGAATGAGTAGCATGTCATCCCTACTACTTTTTTCTTGATGGATATTCTGACTATTATTAAATTCCCATTGTACTCGAAGATCAAGATAAAACGACATTCAGCATTTTCTTTTGGAACATTTGCATTCAGAAGGATGTCATTTGGTTTATTCAATGCCCCAACAACATTTCAAAGATGTATACTAAGCATTTAAAGCGACATGGTTGAAATTGTTTGGAGATTTTCATGGATTATTTAACTGTTTTTGAAAATACATTTGATAGTTGTCTAGAAAATTTGGAAAAAAAGTTTTTAAAAAATGTGAGAAAAAATGTCTTATTTGAAATTGAGAACAATGTCGTTACATGATTACTTCTGGGATTGTTTTGGGACAGGTTGTATCATTTCATGGAATTGAAGTTGATAAAGCAAAAGTTGATGTCATTTCCAATTTACCCCCTCCAAAAACCATTAAAGAAATTCGCTCATTTTTGGGACATGCTGGATTTTATAGGAGGTTTATAAAGAATTTAAGTTTAATCAGTAAACCCATTTTTAGCCTCTTAACAAAAGACATTGCATTTGAGTGGACTCAAGAATGTCAAAATGCTTTTGGTAAAATTATTCAACATTTAACATCAACTCCTATCATGCAACCTCCTGATTGGTCTTTACCATTTGAAATCGTGTGTGACGCGAGTGATTATGCAGTAGGTGCAGTACTGGGTCAAAGAAGAAATAGTAAGCCTTATGTGATATATTATGCAAGTAAACCTTTAAACAATGCTCAAAAAAATTATTCCACAACTGAAAAAGAATTACTTGCTGTAATATTTGCATTAGATAAATTTCGTTCTTATTTGATTCAATCAACTACTATTGTGTTTATTGATCATTCTGCTATTAGATATTTATTGACCAAACAGGATGCAAAGTCACGACTGATACGATGGATTTTGTTGCTCCAAGAATTTGACATTGTAATCAAAGATAAAAAAAGAACCGAGAATGTCGTAGTTGATCATTTATCGAGACTATTAACATGATCATCTTGTGAAATGGCTCCAATTGATGATAATTTTCCGGATGAACATCTATTTTCAATCACTACTACACCTTGGTTTGCTAACATAGTAAATTTTCTTGTGACAGGAAAAATGCCACCGCAATGGAGTTCCTAAGATAAAAGAAAGTTTTTGAGTATTGTCCAGATCAAATTTTTCGACGTTGTATACTCGACAATGAGGTAAGTAGTGTCATTAAATTTTGTCATTCAGAGCATGCGGAGGACATTTTTCTTCAAAGAAAACGGTTGCAAAAATCTTGAAGTATGGATTTTATTGGCCCATTTTATTTAAAGACACCCACGAAATCTGCAAGATCTGGAAAAAATTGTCAAATGGAACTTTTCCACCGTCGTATGGATACTTGTATATTTTAGTTGCAGTTGATTATGTTTCCAAATGGATAGAGGCAATTCAATGTCGAACAAATGATCATAAAATTGTCATCAAATTTTTGAAAAAACAATTTTTAGTAGATTTGGAATTCCTCGAGCCATGATAAGTGATGTGGGAACTCACTTTGTTAATAAACCATTTGCTTAATTAATGAAAAAATATGGTATTACTCACAAAGTAATTACTCCTTATTATTCTTAAACTAATGGACAAGTTGAATTAGCTAATAGGAAGATAAAGCAAATTTTGGAAAAAACTGTTAATCCAAATAGAAATATTGGTCTCTGCGACTTAATGATGCAACTTTGGGCATATCGAACAGCTTTTAAAACATCATTGAATATGCCTCCCAATAGGTTGATTTACGGAAAACATTGTCATTTGCCTGTGGAATTGAAACATAAAGCTTATTGGGCGATCAAAACTTTTAATTCAAGCATGAATGATGAAACCAAATTGCGTAAATTGCACCGTAATGAACTTGATTAACTTAGAAATGACGCATATGAGAATTTAAGGATTTATAAAGCAAAAATCAAATTATTTCATGATAGAAAAATTCTTAGAAAATCATTTGAGATTGGTAAAAAAGTTTTGCTTTATAATTCTCGACTTAACATATTCCCAGGAAAATTACGATCAAGATGGAATTACCCATATGTTGTAAAACATGTGTATCCTTATGGAGCTGTGGACATTGAAAATCCTAAAAATTGTGATGTTTTTAAAGTAAATGGACAAAGGCTTAAACCATTTTTAGAAAATAAAATCTTTCAAGAAAAGTTTATTTTTCTTTCCGATCCTTGAGTTTTTGTGTTGCATTTAATTTTATTTGTTTTTATTAGAGGTTTTCTTAATCTTTTTATTTTTCCGGTTAAATGGCGGATAACGGTACTCCATGACTCTCATAGTCGGTTAAATCAGTTTCCCACAATTGCTGATACAAAAATAAAATAAAAATCATTTCATTTCTTTTCAAAATGGATGAAATTCTCTCAAAAATTTGTAAATATTTTCCTTCTATTTGTAAAAATGTTCTAAGAAAAATTTATGCAGGTAGATGTGAAAGATTGAGATTGCTAATGCAAAAAGGAATTTCAGAAGATATTCGTTTTGTAATAGAAGATAAGGTCCGATTAGGAGGAGAAGTTCCACAGTCATTGCTAATTCGGTATATGCCTGTATTAGGAAAAAGCATTTATGCGAAAAACGAAGGGCCAAAAGGTTAGGTGTTTGTCATAAGTGTGCAAGATGGACTTGTGACAAACGTTGCAGATCTTTGGGATGTGTTTCCAATAAAAGAGAAGATAAAATTGGTTTCTTTAAGAATGGGCTGAGTATGGAGTCTTTTGATAATATCTTATTGACTCTTGAGACGCATTCTAGTGGACACGTGCATATTGAACTTTTCCATTTATGGAAACAATTCCAAGATGAGCGTCATCGTAATAGTCTTGGAAATCCGACTAAAAAAGACCATGTTTGCCAATTTATAATAAAATTGGATGGGAAGCATATCCTCGACTCATTGAAGGCGTTGAAGCCGTTTCTGGACATAAAACCAGAGGAAAATTGTTAGCCACAATCACATTACTGTCTATATTCATGTGTGTCATTATTGTTTTTATTGTTTATTCTGCTTACAGCTGTGACCCATATTTTTGTCATGATAACATATTACCCTTATAAAATCTCTCATCTTTCTTTCTATTTTCGCAGACAAAAAAGAATTTAAAAACATGGCTAGATCCTCTGCACAAACATTGAAAAATATTTGTGTATTTTGTGGGTCGAGTCCTGGAAAAAAATGAAGTATTTGAAGAAGCAGGGAATAATCTTGGAAAATATTGGCTGAGAGAAAAATTCACTTGGTATATGGGGGAGGTAATATTGGTTTAATGGGATCTGTTTCAACATCTGCTCATCTTGGAGGTAGTCAGGTTTTGGGTATTATTCCTACAGCTTTAGCTGAAGGAAATATTACTGGTATTACGATTGGGAAGTAATTAAAGGTTTCTTCTATGTATGAAAGAATCACCATAATGATTGAAAATTCTGATGCTTTTATCGCATTACCAGGTGGTTTTGGTACAGTAGAAGAAATTTTTCACACTGTTTCTTAGGCACAACATAATATCCATACTAAACCTGTGGAATATCAATAATTATTATGACAATATGCTGACATTTCTTGATACAGTTGTAGAAAATAATTTCATTTCAGAAAATTCACGACGGATGCTCATCTCTGCTTCGACTGCTGACCAATTAATTAATGATTTGGAAGCTTTTGTCCATAAGCCTGATCTGATGATAACAAAGATCAATTGGTCGCAAGTCAAGCAGTAAGAAAAGAAAGTTGGATCATTGATTCAAAAGTCGTAGATTGGTTTCTGTTTGTTTCAGTTTGTTATCTTCAATAAAATTCCAGGTGATATCTCTTTCATTATATACTCTTTATTAATAGTTATTTTGACATTAGAGACAAAGTCATATTCTGATTGGGGGGAGAAAAAACTTATAAAAAAACATTTATATTAAAAAAATATTTTAAAATAAAACCATATTTATTGTTTGTATCTTAGTAATTTTTGCAAAAAATATCACACATTACATGTTTGAAAGGTTTAAATTAGAAAATGTATTAATCTATCTAAGGAAGTTTTATTTGAAAAAAAAGTCAATTTTAATATTCTGATCACTATAAAAATATGATTTATGAAATCTTTTTAAGTGATTAACCATTGTGATAAAATTAGTTATTAAATTATGTGGCCCAAGATATACCTGATAAGAGTGCCTACAATTTTAAACTCACACATACTTTGTGAGTGAGTGGAGAGGATTTAGAAAACAGCTTTCGAGCCTTTATTGATCATGACAGAGACTATCTATTGTTTAGACCTTGAGTTCTTATTTTGAAGAAAAAAATAGATATTTCTTTGAAAAAAAAGAGACAAAAAAATGTTGAAGATCTATGTAATTTTAAAGTTATATGCTACGACCCAATTATCTCTCAAAAAATAAAAGAAAGAAAAAAAATAGAAAGAGAGAAATATATTGTACAAATTAAATAAATATGTGGTCATGGAGCATATACTTAGTCCTGATTCTATGATGTTACGGGAAAAAAAAAGAAGATCAGGAAAAAATATATCTATATATAATAAGAATAACTAGATTTTGAATTAATGGATTTCCTATCTTTTGATTAATCCGGCTTGTTTGTCTGTATGCATTCTGTAAACCATTTTCCTGAGCATTTATCTGTATTCCAACTCCAGGAGAGAAATCGTTCCCATGAATTGAAAATTTTATTAACCTGTGAGGATATGGGGTTGAGACTCTTATTAGGAATTTATGAAGACCATGTACATTTAATTAACTGAAAATAAACTTGGAATTGATCAGCTCGGATTATTTCATAAATTATAATTATGATGATCTTGATATAACTTTGACAGTTTTCAACTTTAATTTAAACACTTGGATAGTTCCGATTACATTTCTATTTAAATTAATCAATATGTTTTGTTTTACTATTAACGCTTAAATTGCTAGGGACTAGCAATAAGCTAGTTGGGGGTGTGATAAACATAAAAAATTGTATATTAATTAAATGTTTTATAATATAAATTTATAGTTTATTTTTTATAAAATGTTTAAATATTATATGTTTTATAATAAATTGTATAAAATATAATTTGTTGTGTAATTATAAGTTTTTACTATTTTTACAGGTTCGATAAAATAAGAATAACCTTGCCATCGCAAATGCGATTAAGATGATTCTTGGACATGTAAAAAGTTGATATTAATATCTACAATATTTGTAACGACCATGAGCTATCCCGATCTTAGGCTCCCTCGTGGGCCTTGTCCCATATTGGGTTCCCTCTGGGCCTTTTCCCTCACGGGCTTTCCCATGCGCCATTACTCATAAGACATACCACACCAGGTTTGTAGAGTGATACCTCCTCAAGTCTCGAACCCATGACCTCCTGGAATAAGTATATAGTTCAAAGAGACTTGGTACCATAATCATGAAAACATGTCACATAATCATTTAATCATGCAATCATACATTTAATCATACAATAAATATCATGCTAGCATTTATAAACAATTAAATAAAATAATTAAGCAATTAAAATAATTTTTCATGTATGTGGTTTGTATATTTATTATTTTCTATCCATGTTTAGAAAGTGTTGAGTGTTTAGACTCACTAGGTTTATATGATACAGGTTTGGATTATTTATGCGAGGTGCTGACGCTTGAGTGGATCGAGTACAGCAGTACACACCCGATGGCCTTTATCTTTCCGCACTAGCTTGTTAGATTAAAGATTATGTTAATGATTTTTATTAGGCATATTTTTATGTTTTATTTATTGTTAGTTGATCTTTATAAAAGTCAATTTAGGAAGTTTTGGTTAGGTGACGATTTATGATTTATTTTATGCACTTGAGATTCAAATTGTTAATTTATTATGATTGTTAGAATTGTTAAGTTATTTTATTTAGTTAGTATTTTCGAGTTTATGATTTATGATTAGTATTAAAACAAATCGAGGTTGTTTCAGTCGGTATCAGAGCCGACCTCTCCTAGTACTGTGTGGTTCGGGACGAACCAAGCAGAAGCTGTGTGGGGACCCGAACCTAATTCATTTTCTTAATCATTATTAGGATCAATTAATTAATTTGGGTCTAAATTTTTTTTTTAAATACAAGAGTGCGCAATAAATGAAATAATTCTTATTTCATTTACAATATCAACATCCAGATTTAAAGTACAAGTCTTGTACAAAAGTAAATCATAACAAACTACTGTTCATTCACTACATACCAGGTGATGAAACAAATCTACTTCTAAGTACGGATCTCCACGCTAATCCTGCTCTCTTATCCTCTTCGTGACCCTGATCATGTCCCACCTGTTGTCAGGCACACATACAAACACAACAACAGCCGGATAACTCCGGTGAGAAATACATTCCCAGTATAAACAATGTCTACATGCAATCATATAAACAGATATCAATAACATGTATCAAAATCTGAAAGACATGAATCGATATGAACTGTAAATAACTCTGGACTCATCATCTCAGACTCGACTCATCTCTAATCTAGGGATCCCAATTCCTGGACATTGGCACAATATACCGAATCTCAGCAATAGAAGCCGATCTGCTTGATAAGTGCAATTCATTGTACTTTTATTACTTGTTTTTAACTTGAAATTTTGTTATTCTTGAGCAGGTTTTATGTGATTTGTTGTTGTTTTTGTTGTTGTAGTTTGGAAGCTTAGAATAGAATTTTGAGTAGCAAATTGTTGAATTGGAGTAGTGCAAAAGATAAAATGGCCGAAGTATGACCGCACCCACGGTATCATACGGACCGCACCCGCGGTCCCTGAAGATAGAAATAAAAAAATTCTGCCGAAGCATGACCGCACCCGCGGTCCTTCTAACAACGCACCCGCGGTCACTGAATTTCGAGACTGAAAGTTTCTCCGAAACAACACCGCACCGCGGTCCTTCTTTCACCGCACCCGCGGTCCTTCGCAAAACAGAGTCCGAAAAATCTGTAACTTTGTGGACTTCGAATAAAAGAAGAGGAAAATGGTGTGCTGCGTGGGGAAGTTTGTCTGGACTATAAAAGGCTTCGATTATTCACTATCTAGGGTATTGGGGAGAAAAGAAAAGGAGAGGAGGCTACAAAGCACATTTCTGGACAGAAACTTCATTGCACTCCAAATCTCTTGTTCTAAGTTCTTCTTTCTTTATTTTTATTTTTAAACTAATTCTTATTTATAGAGGAATGATGGAACAAAACTAGACACCATGTGTTGGGATTTATGAATTATGCTATATAAGTTTTCCTTATTGTTCATTTGTATTTTTCCAATCTTAATGCTTTCATTTTATTGGCCATATCTTGAATGATTCTTATGTTTATAATTTATCACTTGGAAAAGGGAATTTATAAACAAGAAAGGGAAAAATACATCGATGGTATTTATATAGTTCGGGAGGACATATATTGCTATTGAAGCCATAAAAAGAAGTTGTTGCTTATTGTGTTATTTAATTATAGATTGTTGACGGGGACGTTACAATCCTTTGTTAGATAATTAGTATCTACTTAGCACTCGGGAGAGGGAGTAGATAATTTAGAATTCTTGGCTAATGTATAATAAGGACATTTATAATATAGCTACACAAAATAACACATGGTGGATAGTTGTGTGAAATCGGACCTCTAGATCTTTTATTTCATAGTTATTTGTTATAAAAAGTTTGGTGTTATAATATAATTAAATTTATTTTCAATTTAGTTATTGGTGCAAACAAATCTGTCAATTGATTTTTCTAAATAAAATTGAGACTATTTTAATTGCAAGCATTAATATACATTTAAATACGTACTCCTCGTGGGATCGACACTTGTACTCGAAAATACATTTTATTACAACTAGACGTTGTGCACTTGCAAGCAATTAAGAAATCACGCGACAAGTTTTTGGCGCCGTTGCCGGGGAGTGTCTATTTTAAATTTATATTAGTATTGTTACCAATTAGTCTTTATTTTAATTTAGAGCTGTTTTTATTGTAATACATTAAACATTGATTTGTTTCTTATCTTTGTTTGACAGTGCATGCGAAGATCGCAAAATCTTGACTTGCTAATCTTTGATCCTGAGATCGAAAGAACCGTAAGAAGATTAAGAAAGGCAAGAAGAGAAGAGATTCGAGCAATGGCTGAAAACAGAGATAATGAAAATCCACCCCCTGCAATACCCATCAGAGATCATTTTAGGCCGGTACTAAATGCTCATTACTCAGGCATAGCACGAAGGACTATTAATGCAAACAACTTTGAGCTTAAGCCCGCATTGATAAACATGGTTCAACAGAATCAGTTTGGGGGAGCCGCTACTGCAAATCCTCATCTACATCTCAGAACATTCCTTGAAATTACTGACACGGTAAAAATAAATGGTGTTTCTGATGATATAATTCGATTGCGTTTGTTTCCTTTTTCTCTTAGGGATCAAGCAAGAGGATGGCTCCAATCGCTTCCTTTGGGGAGTATCACTACATGGCAGGAGTTAGCAACCAAGTTCCTTGCTAAATATTTTCCACCTGCGAAGTCTGCACAGTTGAAGATAGAGATAAGTACTTTTAGGCAGACTGAATTTGAGCAATTATATGAGGCATGGGAACGGTATAAGAAGTTGTTGAGGAGGTGTCCAAACCATGGTTTTGAAGATTGGGTACAGATTGAATTGTTTTATAATGGTTTGAATGGACAAACAAGAGGCACTGTGGATGCAGCAGCTGGTGGAACGATATTTGCCAAATCACCTGATCAAGCATATGATTTTCTTGAACAGATGACCATTAACAGTTATCAGTGGCCATCTGAAAGGTCAGGAGTAAAGAAGACAGCTGGTATTTATGCTGTGGATCCTATCACTTCACTAACCGCCCAAGTTTCTGCATTGACCACACAACTAGCAGCCATGAATAAAGTGAGCATACCTGACACTGAAGGTCCTTCCGTGGTTGCTGAAGAAACTCATTCTCTTGAAGAAGCCCAATATATCAACAACAGAAACTTTGGTGGATTTGGAGGATATCGAGGTAACCCTCCTCCTAATACTTATCATCCAGGTTTGAGAAATCATGAAAATTTTTCTTATGCAAACAATAAGAATGTGTTGAATCCTCCTCCGGGGTTCAATACATCAAAAGGGGAGGGAAAGCCGTCGTTTGAGGATTTGGTAGGTACATTTGTGGCTGAATCTGGAAAGAGGATGGCTAGAACTGAGTCTCGGCTTGATAGCATGGAGACTCACATAGGAAACATGTGTGCTACGATTAAAACTTTGGAGACACAAATTGGACAGTTGGCTAATGCTTTGAGAGATCAGAACAGGGGTCAATTTCCGAGTAATACGGAAGTTAATCCAAAAGAGCAGTGCAAGGCAGTCACTTTGAGGAGTGGAAAAGAATTGGAGGTTCAAAGTCCCAAGGAGATGGTGGAAAATGAGAAGTCAGTGGAAGATGTTGAATTTGAGGTTATAACAGAGAATAAGGTTGAGGACTCTAAGACAAAAGTTGTACAACCTCCTGCATTTAAGCCTGCCATTCCATACCCTCAGAGGTTCAAAAAGAAGAGTTTAGATGATCAATTTGCAAAATTCCTTGAGATTTTTAAGAAGATACACATCAATATACCATTTGCTGATGCATTGGAGCAAATGCCCAACTATGCCAAGTTCATTAAAGATGTGATGTCTAAAAAGAGGAAGCTGCAAGAGTTTGAGACAGTGAAGCTTACTGAGGAGTGCAGTGCCATCCTACAAAAGAAATTACCACAAAAATTGAAAGATCCAGGGAGTTTTACTATTCCTTGCTTTATTGGTGGTTCTCATTGTAGTAAAGCTTTATGTGATTTAGGAGCAAGTATTAATTTGATGCCATTTTCTATTTTCAGGAAATTGGAGCTTGGAGAAGTTAAACCAACCACTATCACCCTACAGCTTGCAGACAGAAGTCTTACATATCCAAGAGGGATCGTCGATGATGTATTGGTAAAAGTGGAAAAGTTTATTTTTCCTGCAGACTTTGTGATTCTAGATATGGAAGAGGATAATGATGCTCCATTAATCTTTGGAAGACCGTTCCTTGCAACTGGAAGGGCATTGATAGATGTGCATAAGGGTGAACTCACCTTGAGAGTTGGTGGAGAAGAAGTCATTTTTAATATTTATCATGCCATGAGGGGATCAAATGAGGTAAGTACTTGTAAAAGCATTGATGTTATAGACTCATGTGTATCCTTTGACAGTCAAGGAACTAGGGACCCTTTGGAGAGTTGCTTGGTTGGAGCTGCTGAAGCTGTTAGTGAAGACGACTGGGAAGTGAAAGAGCAACTGGTGGCTCTTGAAGTATTGCATAAAGAAAAGAAAACGGATGTATTGATTGAGGAGTTGAACGTCAAAGAGAAAATAGAGGTAATATCACCCTCTCCTGATCTGAAGGAATTGCCAAGCCACCTATGTTATGCATTCTTATGAGAGAAGTCGACATATCCGGTAATCATATCTTCTTCCCTTACTATTGATGAAAAAGATAAATTATTGAGAGTATTGAGGGAATATAAAACTGCATTGGGATGGTCGATTTCTGATATTAGGGGAATTAGCCCCACTATATGCATGCATAAAATTTTAATGGAGGAGTCGTATACTCCTTATGAGGATCATCAGAGGAGATTAAATCCGGCAATGAAAGAAGTTGTGAAAAATGAGGTGCTTAAATTGCTGAATGCTGGTGTGATATATGCTATTTCTGATAGTAATTGGGTGTCTCCTGTACAAGTTGTACCGAAAAAGGGTGGAATAACTGTGGTTAAAAATGAACATGATGAATTAATATCTACTCGTACTGTAACTGATTGGCGAGTTTGTATGGATTATAGAAAATTGAACAATGCCACCCGAAAAGATCATTTTCCATTGCCTTTTATTGATCAAATGCTAGATAGACTTGCTGGTTATTGTCATTATTGATTCTTAGACGGTTATTCAGGTTATAACCAGATAGCTATAGCACTAGAGGATCAGGAGAAGACTACTTTTACGTGTCTCTATGGTACGTTCGCTTTTAGGAGAATGCCTTTTGGGCTATGCAATGCACCGGCCACTTTTCAGAGGTGTATGATGGCTATATTTACAGACATGGTGGAGGAAATCATGGAAGTTTTCATGGATGACTTCTCGGTATTTGGCTCTTCATTTGATCATTGTTTACATAACTTATCTCTTGTGTTGCAGAGATGCCAAGAAAAGAACCTAGTTCTTAATTGGGAAAAATGTCACTTTATGGTCCAAGAGGGCATTGTCCTGGGACATAAAGTATCATCTAAGGGATTAGAGGTGGATAGAGCCAAGGTAGTTGCAATTGAAAAACTTCCTCCACCAAAGAACATCAAAGGAATAAGGAGCTTTCTAGGACATGCGGGGTTTTATCGGAGATTCATTAAAGATTTTTCTAAGATCACTAAACCTTTATGTAATTTGCTTGAAAAAGATTCCACATTCATATTTGATGATGATTGTTTGCTGGCTTTTGAGAAAATCAAGAGGGCATTGGTGACAGCACCAATCATGATAGTGCCGGACTGAAAGGAGCCCTTTGAGCTGATGTGTGACGCAAGTGATTATGTCGTTGGTGCAGTATTGGGCCAAAGAAGAGAAAGAATGTTTAGGGCAATCTATTATGCAAGCCGTACTATGGATGCTGCACAGTAAAATTACACCACAACTGAAAAGGAGATGCTTGCTGTAGTATTTGCCTTCGACAAATTCAGGCCATATCTAATCGGCACAAAAGTAATTGTTTTTACTGACCATGCAGCCATTCGCTACCTATTTGCCAAGAAAGATGCGAAACCACGCTTGATAAGGTGGATACTGCTATTACAAGAATTTGACTTCGAGGTCAAAGATAAGAAGGGAAGTGAGAATCAAGTGGCTGACCACTTGTCAAGACTTGAGCTAGAGGATAGGAAAGAAGAAGGAGCAATACAGGAAATATTTCCGGAAGAACAACTTTTTGAGGTAAGTTCAATACTCCCTTGGTTTGCTGACATTGCGAATTTTTTTTCTTGTGGTATTCTTTCTCCAGATCTGAACCACCATCAGAAAAAGAAGTTCTTTCATGATATCAAAATTTTCTTCTGGGATGATCCTTATGTGTATAAGAGATGTGCTGACCAAGTGATTAGGAGATGTGTTGACGGTGTTGAAGCACACCAAATTCTTGAGCTATGTCATTCATCTGCATATGGTGGACATTTTGGAGCGACACGAACTGCAGCTAAGGTATTGCAATCAGGTTTTTTCTGGCCTACTTTGTTTAAGGATAGCTATACCTTAGTGAAATCATGTGATAGGTGCCAAAGGTTAGGAAACATTTCTAGGCGTCACGAATTGCCACTGACAAATATTTTGGAAGTGGAACTTTTTTATGTATGGGGCATAGATTTCATGGGACCCTTTCCCCCTTCTTTTGGTCAATCTTATATTTTATTAGCTGTTGATTATGTGTCGAAATGGGTGGAAGCAATTGCCACCAATACTAATGATGCTCGTGTTGTAGTTAAGTTTGTCCACAAAAACATCTTCACCAGGTTTGGAACACCGAGAGCCATCATAAGTGATGAAGGTACGCATTTTTGCAATAAAATTTTCAACTCACTGTTGGCTAAATACAATGTGAAGCACAAAGTGGCACTAGCATATCATCCTCAGTCGAATGGACAAGCTGAAATATCTAATCGTGAAATTAAGCAAATTCTGGAAAAGACTGTCAACACCAATCGGAGAGATTGGGCTATGAAGTTGGATGATGCATTATGGGCTTATCGGACTGCATTCAAGACGCCTATTGGGATGTCTCCCTATAGGCTAGTGTTTGGGAAAGCATGTCATCTGCCGTTGGAGTTGGAGCATAGAGCATTTTGGGCTGTGAAGAAATTAAATTTTGATTTGAAAGCTTCTGGTGACATTAGGAAACTGCAGTTGAGCGAGATGGATGAGTTCCGCAATGATGCATATGAAAATTCCAAGATTTACAAAGAGTAGACCAAGAAGTGGCACGATAAACTCATTGTACGAAGGGAGCTCAAACCAGGACAACAAGTACTCTTGTTCAACTCCAGTCTGAAGTTGTTTCCTGGTAAGTTGAAATCACGTTGGTCAGGTCCATTTTTGGTGGAGACAGTGTACCCTCATGGGGCGATTGAGCTAAAATGCAGTGATGGGAGGACCTTCAAGGTGAACGGGTAGCGAGTTAAGCCATATTATGGAACTGAAGTAAGGCAACTTGACAACATTCCTTTGGGCGGATCGACTTGATGTAAACTTATGGTAGTCGGGCTGAAGACGTTAAACCAAGCGCTTATTGGGAGGCAACCCAAATTTTCGTTTCTCTTTTGCATTTTGTTTTCGGTTTTGCTTTTATTCTAGTATTCTTATTTTTAGGTTGTTTATATTTTTTTTAAGTATAGTGTGTGCTTATATCTTCCCAAAACTAATGAATTCCACTTGTTTTATTTTCAGGCATAAAAAATGAAGAAGAAAAAATTTTTTTCCCGAAAGAATACCGCACCTGCGGTATATTTTTGAGCGCACTCGCGCAACATGTCCCGAGAGAACACCGCACCTGCGGTTGTTCCTGCACCGCGGCCGCGGTCAATTAATATTGAATTATGCAACATTTGCCGAGAGCACACCGCACCCGCGGTCTCTTGTACACCGCACCCGCGGTCATCGAACATAAAAATTATAAGAATTCCCGAAGGAACACCGCACCCGCGGTCTCTTGCACACCGCACCCGCGGTCGATAGTTTTACAAACAAAATCGGGTAGAAATTTTCATAATCGAAGAACACCTCTCTCAAATTTCTCTCCTTCCTTCGAAATCCTTTCTCAAGAACAAACTTTTCACACTCAATTTTTGTTATTTCTTCAACAAATTTACCACTCCAACCTAAATATCTTCATTCACTCCATCAAATATCAATTTTCTTTCCACAAAAATCAACATCAAACCTAGGGTTTCAAAGGGGCTCGAAAATTTCTTCAAATAGGATGGAGCTTTGATTTTATTCTTCAAGAAACATTTCAACACAATCAAGGTGAGCAAATCCATTGCATATTTGTTGAAATTTCGAAATTGAAGGTGTTATTTGCTATGGAAGGAAATTACGTTTAGTGAAGTACATTCTTGGTATTGTGGATATTGTTGATTGGATTGTTGTGTATATTGTTGAGGTGTGCATATTGTGAGTATTAAGTTTGGGGAAGTGCAAGAATCATTAAATTTTGTGAATTGGATTGAGGAGAAGTTGGTGATTGAAAGGTGTTCGATAAAATGCCTCCAAAAAAAAAAACAATCTAAGGGTGCATCATCATCTGTGAATTACGATGCAAACAGGTTTTGGGACGAACAAGCGGAGGAGAACTATGGAAAGATTTTGAGCAAGAGCATTATAAAAGAAAGGGGATTTGATCTTAGTTTCCCTCGAACTGAAATTGGACTAATGCTTACTGCTCGGCACTGGGATGAGTTTGGCAGGCAGCCACAAGATGCTGTCATTTCGTTGGTGAGAGAATTTTATGCTAACCTCAAGGTTAGGCATGATCAGTTGAAGGTGTTGGTGCGAGGAAAAATGGTAGCCTTTGATGCACATACGATCAATACGCTATATGGTATCCCTCATTTAATGCACGATGAATATGAAGAATACCGGGCTGAGCATGTAAATTATAATAATATTCTTCAAACAATTTGCATAGAGGGAGCGGAATGGAGAATAAGGGATGATGTGCATGTTAGCCTAGCTAAGTGTGATCTCAAAAGTGTTGCAAAAGATTGGTATTCATTTATTTCTGCTAGAATTAAGCCTACTGAGCATACCACCACAGTCATCAAGGAGAGGGCAATTCTTACTTTTTGCATTATGACGGGGAAGACAATTGATTTAGGTCAATTGCTTCAGAGTTCGATGCTTGAATATGCAAGAGGTAACTCTCCTAGTGGACTCCTCCACCCTTCTCTTATCACTGATTTATGCCAAAATGCGGGAGTGACTTGGGCAGTAAATGAAGAATTGTTGAAGCCTAAAAACCCCATTGTGGTAGTTCAACCACATAGGGTAGTTAGAGGTGAACATGCTGCGGCACGTCGAGCAGAAATGGAATTTAACAGAAGAGCTGCAGAGAGACGTGCTCAGGCTCAAGCTCAAGAACCACAACCACAACCGCAACAACGAAATAGGAAAGATAGGTTGACCCAGTTGGAAGAAGATATGCAACAACACCGCCAAGAAATGGATGCATTTTGGTTTAGGACCGACACATTTATGGGATATATGATGGATTTTACATCTGTCTTGGCTCAGCAATTTCCATCGACTTCAACCTCTGGCAATCCATTCCCACCTCCTCCACAGTGGCCACCCATTTACCACCCGCCGGAGTTCCAACCACCACAAGATGAAGAAGATGATGAGGATGGCGATGACCAATGACGGTCGTCGCCCGAAGTTTGTGTATTCTCCTAATTTTCATGCTTATTTATATCGAGGACGATGTGCATGTTTTAGTTTGGGGGAGATTTGATTTATTTTATGTTTTCTTGTGTGTTTATTTTCTTTTGTGTGTTTATTTATTTATTTTGTGTTTATTTATTTTTGTAGTTGTTTGCTTTTGTGTTTTTAGTCATGAAAATTTTTATTTAAATGACCAATGATGAGAAAAGAAAAATGTTGCATTAAGAAGAAAAATCATGTATTACATTCATGTTAATCGATCAATTTGAAAATTTTAGAGAACAATCATGAGATTTGGTAAGTTTGAGACTTATAATTTCTATACAACTCTTTGATTTTCATTTGACATCGAAATAAATTTTTGCAAACACACATATGATTGGCAATCTTTGATTTTATTTGGGCCTATTTATATTGTTCATAAATATTCATTTGAAGCCCTCTTGAGCCTATATGAAAAAAAAAAAAAATTGTGTTCTTGAAATTTCTTGGAAGCCAAGCACTTTTCTTTTGAGATGCATTGAGAAACCATTTTCACGATGATTAGATTCTACTTTGTGTTGGTGAATTGAGATTTTGTCTAGAACTATCCAAACATCACTCAAGGCGAAATACGGACAAATTATGATTTAGGAATGATTTAGGTGATTTTTGGATCGATTGAGCCTTTCAAGCTACCAAATAAAAAGAATTTATCATTTGTCACCTCTTTGAGCTTAAATAAATTCGAATGGCACACGTTAACATGTGTAAAAGACCCCCATTCGATGTTCTTTCAAATATCCCACATTTACTACCCTGTTGAATATCTTAAACATTAATTTCCTACCTTCTCAAGGGAGTAAGAATTCAAAGGATCAAAGAAATGAAAATTCTCCTACAAAAGAAAAGAAAAATGAATGATGTTACATTGATGAAAGTGGAGAAAAAGGGGAGAAAAAGAGATGAAATAAATAAAAAAAATGGAGATAAAAGAAAAATTGGAGTTTGCAAAAGAAATAAAATTCAACTTACTCCTTTATTTGAACTCCTAATCTTTATTCGTAGCCATGAGCCAAGGCCTAACATATAACCATTGAAAATCCTATTAACCTAGTCATAGTTGTCCAATATACTAGTGGAGAGTGATTGGGAGGATCTAGCTTATGGACAATCGATAAACACTTTCATTGAGTAAGAATCTTGATCAATTTTACACACATCTCATTGCATCAAATATTTATTGGGTATCCCTTTCTTGAATGAATATTGCTTTGAACCAAATTTTTACCTGGAAAAGACCTCTTGATTTGTGTTTGTAAAAATTGAAATTGATTGAGAATGTTTTGAAATATAAGTTGAAGAGATTAGAAGTTAAGAAAATTAACCGATTGCATGATTTTATCCGGATGAACAAGTGGTTGGATTGATTTGAATTGTGAATGCATGAAGAGTTAGTTAAAATATCTTGAGGCCAAGTTCTTTAAAATATTTCATGACTTGTTTGTTTGTGTTGTTTTGTTTTGCTCGGGACTAGCAAAATCTTAAGTTTGGGGGAACTTGATAAGTGCAATTTATTGTACTTTTATTACTTGTTTTTAACTTGAAATTTTGTTATTCTTGAGCAGGTTTTATGTGATTTGTTGTTATTTTTGTTGTTGTAGTTTGGAAACTTAGAATAGAACTTTGAGTAGCAAATTGTTGAATTGGAGTAGTGCAAAAGATAAAATGGCCGAAGTATGACCACACCCGCGGTATCATACGGACCGCACCCGCGGTCCCTGAAGATAGAAATAAAAAAATTCTGCCGAAGCATGACCGCACCCGCGGTCCTTCTAACACCGCACCCGCGGTCACTGAATTTCGAGACTGAAAGTTTCTCCGAAACAACACCGCACCGCGGTCCTTCTTTCACCGCACCCGCGGTCCTTCGCAAAACAGAGTCCGAAAAATCTGTAACTTTGTGGACTTCGAATAAAAGAAGAGGAAAATGGTGTGCTGTGTGGGGAAGTTTGTCTAGACTATAAAAGGCTTCGATTATTCACCATCTAGGGTATTGGGAAGAAAAGAAAAGGAGAGGAGGCTACAAAGAAAGGATTGAAGCTCAAGTTCATCATCCTTTGAAATCTGTTGCACATTTCTGGACAGAAATTTCATTGCACTCCAAATCTCTTGTTCTAAGTTCTTCTTTCTTTATTTTTATTTGATATGTCTTGTTTAAGATTCATGTGTTGTTGTGTTATTTTTATTATGAACTAATTCTTATTTCTAGAGGAATGATGGAACAAAACTAGACACCATGTATTGGGATTTATGAATTATGCTATATAAGTTTTCCTTATTTTTCATTTGTATTTTTCCAATCTTAATGCTTTCATTTTATTGGCCATATCTTGAATTATTCTTATGTTTATAATTTATCACTTGGAAAAGGGAATTTATAAACAAGAAAGGGAAAAATACATCGATGGTATTTATATAGTTCGGGAGGACATATATTGCTATTGAAGCCATTAAAAGAAGTTGTTGCTTATTGTGTTATTTAATTATAGATTGTTGACGGGGACGTTACAATCCTTTGTTAGATAATTAGTATCTACTTAGCACTCGGGAGAGGGAGTAGATAATTTAGAATTCTCGGCTAATGTATAATAAGGACATTTATAATATAGCTACACAAAATAACACATGGTGGATAGTTGCGTGAAATCGGACCTCTAGATCTTTTATTTCATAGTTATTTGTTATAAAAAGTTTGGTGTTATAATATAATTAAATTTATTTTCAATTTAGTTATTGGTGCAAACAAATCTGTCAATTGATTTTTCTAAATAAAATTGAAACTATTTTAATTGCAAGCATTAATATACATTTAAATACGTACTCCTCGTGGGATCGACACTTGTACTCGAAAATACATTTTATTACAACTAGACGTTGTGCACTTGCAAGCAATTAAGAAATCACGCGACACTGCTCCTAAGCAAACATCGATATAAACCAAACATCCAGTGTCTTGGCACATCCGCCAAAGACTTGGCACCTCCGCCAATGACTAGACACATCCGCCCATGATTCAATACATGCTTTGCTATAAATCAATAGACTAAGCATATCAATCTCATAAATTGCAAACATCAATGCAATAAAGTAAAGTATGTTGTTTTTGGGAAACTCAAGTCAAATCAAATTCGAGTCGTATCTTCCTGGTTCAACATTGATTTATATCTTTCTCCTGTCGATCTGACGAAATCGAAGTCTCAAATTCGAATCTGTCAATACTCAATCTGGCAATGACAATATTGAGGAGTACAATATCAATATACAACTTAATCAATACTGATAGGGATGTAAACGAACCAAACCGTTTGTGAGCTATTCGAAGCTCGATTCGATAAAACCTCGTTTGAGCTCGTTTAATGAGGCTCGTTAAAATAAAAAAACCAAACTAAAGCTTTACTGTATTCGGCTCGTTAGCTCGTGAACATGTTCGTTGGTAAATTCATTAGTAATCTTTTAGATGAAAAAATAATAGTTTTGATATTTTATTTATTGATTTTGCATATTATTTATGAAATATAAAGAAAAATATATTAAATTTATTTATTATAATAAATTTACAAATTTTAATAAGAATAATATATTTTTCTTTAAATATATAATTTACTTTTTAATTAATTTAATGAAAATTTAAATGTATAATTCATATTTATTAAGCTTGTTTAGGCTCGATAAAGGTTTGAATAAGCTCGTGAGCCATGCATATATTCGTTAAATACAACTCGAGCTCGGCTCGATTATAAACGAACCAAGCTCAAACATTCAAGAGTTCGGCTCGACTCGATTACATCCCTAAATACTGGATATAATCAGAACTTAATCAAATTCTATTTCAACGGCATAACGGCATAATCTCAATATACCCAGCAATACAGATATCAACAGATACCAATCTCACTCATAATCAATCAATAAACTCAATCTGATATCAAATCTGTATAATCACAATCAAATCAAATCTGAAAATGATAACAATTTCATATGGTATCCGTTCTTCGATCCGATTTCAATTATACCACGACAACAATCTCAGGAACACATAATAACAGTCATATCATGATTTCTTCCATATCAGATTTTCAACTCATATCGAAACATAAGAAAACTTACGTCCAGTTGAAGCTCTTGTCGATAGAAACACGGTACTGAAGTCGGATTGAAAATCTAACAGGCGGATTTACTACAAATCAAATTCTGGAATCAAAAACTTGATTCTTTCCCCTGAGGTGTCTCGTTCTTTTCTCTTGTTCCAACTGAAGAAAATGAGACATTATATATATCAAGTTGCATGCCAAGGATAGGTGGCTCCATCCTTGTGCTGCACGTCTCGTGCATATGCGCGACCTTCCTCGGCGCATATGCGCGAGACCTACTGGTCTCGGCAATCTTTCCTTCTTCAGCTCGCTCATATGCGCGTCCCCTTTCGGCGCATATGCGCGAGGTTCTCTGCCATATTCGCGGGTCCTGGTCGCGCATATGCGCGAGGTTCTCTGCCTACCTCGCACATATGCGCACTACTCGGTCGCGCATATGCGCGAGGGGTTCAGTCCTCGCATATAATTCAGTCTTCTCTCGTCTTCCCTGGCCTGATCATTTCCGTCTTTAATCATATCAATTATCAATAAATCATTTCAGATTACAATAATCAAAATCTCGGGCATTACAATTCTCCCCCTCTAAGATCTGATTTCATCCCCGAAATCGTAGGCAATCAAATCAGATAACAAATCAGACACAATAAGGAGATATACAGAAGCTAAATAAAGAGACACATTAATGAAATAACTCCGGAAATTTCTGTCTC
This sequence comes from Primulina tabacum, assembly GCF_025594145.1. Classification (NCBI taxonomy): domain Eukaryota; kingdom Viridiplantae; phylum Streptophyta; class Magnoliopsida; order Lamiales; family Gesneriaceae; genus Primulina; species Primulina tabacum. The sequence goes on along the minus strand of NC_134552.1, from coordinate 44,723,268 downwards.
ATATCTGATTCAGTCTCCCAGGTAGCTTCTTCAATGCCATGATGACTCCACTGAACTTTCACAAGCGGAATAGTCTTCGTTCTGAGTCTCTTTTCTTTACGATCGAGAATCTGGATCGGCTTTTCAAAATAACTCAGTGTCTCATCAAGTTCTGCCTCGTCTGGCTGAATAATATGAGATGCATCAGGGAGATATTTCCGCAATAAAGATACATGAAAGACATCATGTATTCCAGATAGAGAAGGTGGTAAGGAGAGTCGATAGGCACGATCTCCTATCTTCTCGAGAATCTCATAAGGCCTAATATATCGTGGAGACAACTTTCCTTTCTTGCCAAATCTGACAACGCCTATGAAAGAAGAAATCTTCAGAAATAATCTGTCTCCTGCCTCAAACACTATAGGTTGACGTCAAATATTTCGCATATTTGGCCTGTCTATCTTGAGCTGTTCTCATTCTCTTCTGAATCAGCTTCACTTTCTCGGTCATATCTCGTATCATGTCAGGCCCAATCTCAGGTACCTCCGAGATATCATCCCAATATAGAGGGGATCTGCACTTCTTGCCATACAATGCTTCAAATGGAGCCATATCTATACTCGTCTGATAGCTGCTGTTGTACGAAAACTCACAGAGTGGCAAAGAATCTTGCCAACCAGTGCCAAAATCTAGCACTACAGCTCTCAGCATATCCTCCAATGTCTGGATAGTCTGCTCTGACTATCCGTCAGTATGTGGATGATATGCGGTACTCTGATGTAACTTCGTACCTATAGCTTGCTGCAAGCTGTTCCAAAAGTGCGAAGTAAACCGAGGATCACGGTTTGATACAATCGACTTCGGCACTCCGTGCAATCTGACCACTTCTCTGACATAAATCTCAACTATCTGGTCATGTCTGTACGTCATCTTGTACGGGATAAAACATGATGATTTGGTTAATCTGTCAATCACAATCCAAATCGCATCACAACCTCGGGAGGAACGTGGTAGCTTTGTCACAAAATCCATAGAAATGTGATCCCATTTCCATTCAGGAATAGACAAGCTATGTAACAAACCTCCTGGTTTCTTTCTTTCTGCTTTCACCTGTTGGCAATTCAGACATTTTGATACAAACTCTGCAATATCAGCTTTCATTTGTTTCCACCAAAATTGTCTTTTCAAATCATTATACATCTTTCTGCCACCAGGATGAATACCGAATCGACTACTGTGCGCTTCTGACAATATCTGTCATTTCAAATCTAAAACATCTGGCACAACAAGACGATTATTCACATACAGTACACTATCACGTACCTGATACTCTGATCGATGCCCTGCTCTGACCATCGAAATCGAATTCTGAACATTCTGTTCAACTTTCTGAGCTTCTTTCATTCTCAAAATCAGCTCTGATTCGACTTGAATAGCATAAAGTCTCAACTGTCTACAATCTGTTTCAAATGCTAATCCAAACAAGCAGCAGTCTTCAATCAAATTCGAAATACCAATCGTCGATAAGGATAAAGAACATACCTTTCGACTCAGTGCATCAGCTGCTGCATTAGATTTCCCCGGATAGTATTTTAATTCAAAATCAAAATTTTTCAATAAATCAAGCCATCTTCGTTGCCTCATATTCAATTCAGACTGTGAAAACAGATATTTCAGACTCTTATGATCAGAATAAATCTCAAACTTCTCACCGTATAGATAGTGTCGCCATATCTTCAGTGCAAATACGATGGCTGCCAATTCAAGATCATGAATTGGGTAGCGAGACTCATGTGGCTTCAGTTGTCTCGAGGCATAAGCAATCACATGTCCCCGCTGCATCAAAACACATCCCAATCCTCTGTGAGAAGCATCGCAATAAACAATAAAATCACCAGTACCTGACGGGATAGTCAACACCGGAGCACCTGTCAATCTCTTCTTCAACTCAAGGAAACTAGACTCACACTCTTCAGACCATACAAATGGTGCATTCTTCTGAGTCAACTGAGTAATAGGTTTAGCAATACTCGAGAAATCTTTAATGAATCGACGGTAATAACCTGCTAAACCAATAAAACTGCGTATCTCTGGTACAGATGTCGGTCTAGGCCAACTGATCACGGCCTCAACCTTGCTAGGATCAACAGATTTACCATTTCCAGATATAATATTACCCAGAAATACAACCTGTCTCAGCCAAAACTCATATTTCGACAGCATTGCATACAATTTCTCTGCCCTCAAAATTCTCAATATAGTTCTTAAATGCTCAGCATGATCAATCATATTATTCGAATATATCAGAATATCATCGTTAAATATAATCACGAAATCATCAAGATACTTCTAAAATACACGATTCATCAATCCCATAAATACAGCTGGAGCATTGGTTAAACCAAACGGCATGACAATAAACTCATAATGGCCATACCTGGTTCTGAAAGCTGTCTTCGATATATCAGAATCTCTGACTCTCAGCTGATGATATCCAGATCTCAGATCGATCTTGGAATAGACAGAATAACCTTGCAACTGATCAAATAAATCATCGATACGAGGCAAAGGGTATTTGTTCTTTACCGTAGCCTTGTTCAGTTGCCGGTAGTCAATACAGAGTCTCATTGAACCGTCCTTCTTTTTCACAAACAATACTGGAGCACCCCGAGGAGAAACACTCGGTCTGATGTAACCCTTGGCCAGTAAATCTTCTAACTGCTCTTTCAATTCTTTCAACTCAATCGGTGCCATTCTGTACGGGGCTCTGGAAATCGGAACTGTACCTGGTACCAATTCAATGCTGAAGTCTATCTGTAGAGGCCCTTATTTCGTATTTGTAAATTTGCGAAATTATTTAAAAATTTTTTTCTTTAAATAAATAACATGTCTCATTCATAAAATGAACTGATAAAAAGATTTAACGTTAAAGTAACAGCAGAATAAGTTTAATTTAAAAGTAACAGCGGAAGTAAATGTTGTGTTCAAACCAAAACGACGAACGCGGCGCGGCGGAGTCAGAGTTGCTTTTCTCTCTTATTTCTTGTTGCAAGGTCACGATTTTTTTTTTTCTGCTTTTCTTCTCTGAAATTTGAAGGTAAGGAGGGGAGAAAGATGTTATGGAATGAAGGGAAGGCTACTAGGAAATAATGGAGTCAAGAATGCTTTGGAGGGAAGTTTCAATTGAGGACATGGAATGATAAAGGGAATGATTCTTTTCCCTTCTATGTTGCTCGAATTTAAGGGATTAGATATGCTAATTTAGTGATTTAATTAGGTGTAAAAAAGTGCTTAATTAATAATTATTGATGAACTTAAATTGAAGGAATTAATCATACCAAGAAAAGGATTAAGGAATGATATCAAAAATGAAAAGTTGCCAAGACAAGCATGATTGATTCTACGGGGGCCAAAATCTTTACTAAATAAATGGAGGTAGAATATTGCTTAATTATTGAATTTTAACTCTTTAAAGTTTTAAACACTTATTATGTATTTTTGTGAAATAATTAAATTAATTTAGGATAGTAATTTCCTTGCATGCATGGCAAATTCTTAGAATAAATTACTAACATGTTAAGTTACAATTTCTTAAATGAAATAGGCCTAGATTAATTATCACAATTGGGCACACATTTTTAATTTAGGCTTTTAATAAATTATTGGACATAAAAGAACTTATTTACTACTTAACTCCAATTAATAGAATAAATCCTTAAACATTCTTTTACCTTAAAATAAATTATTCTTTGACTTAAATTAAACATAGGAATATTTTCTTATTATTAAATTTTATCTCAATACTTCAACTCGAGTCCGGCCTCGCGTATTTAATCGAAAGAATAACACTAAGCTTCTACGATTTAAAATTAAATGATCATGACTTACAAATTTTAAAATGAAATAAACACTCATGCATGTATGAAAATCATTTTAATTTAAATAATAGTAATTATGCATGACTTATAGGTAGTCTGATTTATCGGGTTCTACAACTCTCCCCCCCTTAAAATAAATTTCGTCCTCGAAATTAAATCTTACCGAGTAACTCGGGATACCGACTCCTCATTTCTGGCTCAGACTCCCACGTAGCTTCTTCCTCCGAATGATTAAACCATTTGACTTTCACTACCTTCACCAGTTTGTTCTGAAGCTTCTTCTCCTGTCTGTCTAAGATCTGCACTAGTCTTTCTTCATAAGACAGGTTTGGAGTGAGCTGCAACGGTTCGAAGTTCAAGATATGCGAAGGATTCGCCATATACTTCCTCAGCATAGAGACGTGGAACAAGATTGTGTACTCCGGCCAGATTTGGCAGAAGAGCAACACGATAGGCTAACGTCCCAACCCTGTCGAGGATCTCAAATGGTCCGATGAATCTCGGACTGAGCTTTCCTTTCTTCTAGAACCGCATGACACCTTTCATAGATCTTATCTTCACAAAGACATGGTCGCCAACGACAAACTCTAGATCTCTCCTCCTCTGATCCGCATAACTCTTCTGTCGACTCTGAGTAGTCCTCAACCTATCACGGATCTTGACTACTACATCGGCAGTCTGTTGAATAATCTTCGGACCCAATTCTGCTCTTTCCCCTACTTCATCCCAATGGATAGGCGATCTGCACTTACGACCGTACAGTGCTTCATACGGAGCCATACCTATAGACGACTAAAAACTGTTGTTATAGGTGAACTCTACCAATGGCAACTTCGACTCCCAACTCCCTGTGAAGTCGATGACACATGCACGGAGAAGATCCTCCAAAATCTGGATAACTCTCTCGGACTGCCCATCTGTCTGTGGGTGGAAAGCTGTGCTAAACAACAACTTCGTACCGATAGCCGAATGCAAACTCTTCCAAAATGAGGAAGTGAATCTAGGATCTCGGTCAAACACTATATAAACGAGAATACCATGAAGTCTGACTATCTCTCAGATATACAACTCTGCATACTGAATCATGGTGAAAATCGTCTTAATAGGCAAGAAGTGCCCTGATTTGGTAAGACGATCAACAATCACCCAGATAGCATTTGATCCTCTGACTGACTTCGGCAAACCGACCACGAAGTCCATGGTAACATTCTCCCACTTCCACTCGGGAATAGGAAGAGGCTTGAGAATACCTGCTGGCCTCTGATGCTCCGCTTTCACTAACTGACACGTCAGATACTCGGATACATAAGGTCTGATATCCTTCTTCATTCCGGGTCACCAATACAACAACTGTAGATCTTTGTACATCTTCGTACTCCCAGGATGAATAGAGTATGGCGACATGTGGGCCTCGGATAAAGTATCTGCTCGAATAGAATCACTGCTAGGAACCCATATTCTGTCTCGATGTCTCACAATGCCGTCGCTAACTGTATACAAGATACTGCCCTTGGCCTTATCTCTCTGCTTCCACTTTGCGAGCTTCTCATCTGCTGACTGCCCACTGCGAATACGGTCTAGAAGAGAAGACTGAATCATCAAAGTAGATAGACGAGGAACTCTACCTCGAGGATATGTCTCTAGAGCAAACCTCTGCATCTCAAACTGAAGGGGTCTCGGAATCACCAAATGAGCCATTACTGCGACTTTCCTGCTCAGTGCATCTGCAACTACATTAGCTTTGTCCGGGTGGTAGCTAATGTCACAGTCATAGTCCTTCACTAGCTCCAACCAACGCCTCTGACGCATATTCAACTCTTTTTGCATAAAGAAGTACTTGAGGCTCTTATGGACGGTAAAGATCTGGCACTTCTCTCCGTACAAATAATGCCTCCAAATCTTCAAGGCAAATACTACGGCTGCCAACTCTAGATCGTGGGTAGGGTAATTCTTCTCATGGATTTTCAACTGACGAGAAGTATATGCTATCACCTTCCCATGCTGCATCAACACTGCGCCTAAACCGAGTTTCGAAGCATCGGTGTACAAAACAAAGTCTCCGGGCCCTGACGGCATGGCCAATACTGGTGCTGAGATAAGAGCTTGCTTCAAGGTATCGAAGCTCTTCTAGCACTCTTCGCTCCACACAAATTTCGCATTCTTCTTTGTCAATGACGTGAGTGGAACTGCGATAGAGGAAAATCCCTGAATAAACTTCCGATAATATCCTGCTAGCCCAAGGAAACTACGGATCTCTGATGCATTCTGCGGCACAACCCAATCTCTGACTACTGCAACTTTCGCTGGGTCTACTTCGATACCGCTGCTAGAAACGATGTGGCCTAAGAACGCCACCTTCTCCAACCAGAACTCGCACTTACTGAACTTCGCGAATAGCTGGTACTTCTGTAAGGTCTGCAAAACTGCGGTCAGATGTCTGCTGTGCTCCTCATGATTCTTTGAGTAGACGAGGATGTCGTCTATGAATACTATCACGAACTGATCAAGATACGGCTGAAATACGCGATTCATGAGATCCATGAAGATCGCTGGCGCATTCGTCAAACCGAACGGCATCACAAGGAACTCGAAGTGGCCATAACGAGTCCTAAAAGCAGTCTTGAGGACATCGGCATCTTTCACCCTCAACTGGTGATAACCAGAACGCATATCAATCATTGAGAATACTGAAGCACCCTGCAGCTGATCAAATAAATCTTCAATCCTCGGGAGTGGGTATTTGTTCTTCATTGTAACCCTGTTCAATTCCCGGTAATCAATACAGAGCCTCATCGAACCATCCTTCTTCTTCACAAACAAGACTGGAGTGCCCCGAGGTGAAAAACTCGGGAGAATGAACTCCTTGTCGAGAAGTTCCTGAATCTGCTTCTTGAGTTCTGCCATCTCTGTCGGTGCTAATCGGTATGGTGCCTTTTGATATCGATGCCGTACCTGGCATAAGCTCAATAGAAAACTCCACTTCCCGCACAGGTGGCATACCAGAGATGTCATCAGGAAAAACGCCTAGAAAGTCCCTAACAATTGGGACATCGGAGGCCGACTGACTGGGTGTCTCGGGAATAGATACAAAAGTCCCTAAAAACGCTCGACACCCTCTGCGCATGAGCTTCCTAGCCTGGACACAAGGTATAATACGCGGTAAAGGAAAGTACATGTCTGGTTCGAATAAGAACTGCTCTCTCCCAAGAGGTCGGACTAGCACAGATCTCCGCTGGAAGTCAATCAAAACTCTGTTCCTTAATAGCCAGTTCATACCCAGAATGATGTCAAACTCTGGCATCGGCAATACGATAAGATCCGCATAAACAAGATTACCATGAAGCTCGAGGTCTATGTCTCGGATCACATTAGTAGCGGCTAGCTCCTCTCCAGAGGGCAACACTGCTGAATACGCTACATCTAGTCCAATGGTCTTGATCTGGAGAAAATTCGTAAAGGTCTCTGAAATGAACGAATGAGTAGCCCCTGAATCTATCAAGGCATTCGTAGCTGAACCAGCTATAAAAATTCTCCCTAAAAGGTTGGAACATCAAGCTGAACCCAATAATTACAAGAACTACACTTATAGACATGCGAAGGTCAAAGTTCTTCTAACCTAAATTCCCGAAAGTAACACTGATTAGAACATGCAATCCTATCATCAATTCTATGTTCAAAATCTTAACCCAAACCCTCGAAGCAATAACTTTCAAATATAAACTTAAATCTTTAAGAGACCTGTCAAGAGCATTGTCTCCGGGCTCGTCTCCGCTGCATGAAGGGCAAAAACTCTGCCTTGGGTAGGCAGACTGCCCTGAGGGCAATTCTTCAGTAGGTGGTCAGGACTACCATACTTGTAGCACTTCCTGAGCCATACATACAAGCTCCAGCGTGACGACGTGTGCACTAAGCACAGACTGGATAATCCGTGGCCCTCGAGACTACACGTCCCTGCTGCTGCTGTCCTCTGTTCCTGGGTGGACCGTGGAAAGGCCTCTTACTCTGATGATGCTGATGGGGAGGGCGGTGTGGCGGTTGGACTGGTCGTTTGCCCTGGCGGTCTCTCTCAATATAATTCAGATTCTGCTCTGCAGCTAGGGCTCTGGAGACAGCGACATCATAAGTAGTAGGGCCAGCCATGCACACATCACGGCGCAAGATCGGCCGCAGACCATCCATAAACTGCCTCAACTTGGCTCCAGCATCATTTGCAATCGGGGGTACAAAATGGCAACCCCTCTCAAACTTACGGATGAACTCCGTAACAATCATGTCTCCCTGCCTCAGGGTCATGAACTCCCTGGTCAACCTGGAACGCACCTCGTCAGTAAAATATTTAGAGTAGAATACCTCTGTAAAGCACGTCCAGCTCAGAGTTGCCAAATTCAAGGCTACGGATGCTCCTTCCCACCACAAGCGGGCGTCTCCTCCAAACAAATAGGTCGCACAACGGAACCTATCCTCATCTCCAAGCTCCATGAACTCGAAAATAACCTCGAGGGACTTAATCGAGCCCTCGGCAATCATAGGATCGGTCGTCCCTGAGAACTTCTTCGGCCTCATCTTCATGAACCGCTCATAGGTAGCCTCAGGCCCAGTCTGCCTGGCTACCCCAGCATTGTTCCCCGCAAACTACAAGAAGAACTGCGTCATTCCGGCTAACATCTGGGCGTTCATGTCCGGTGGAGGGGGTGAAGGTAAATCTCTCTCCTGCCTATGATCCTCACCGTCCTCATGACGATGCTCATCATCTCTCATGCGCTCAGGAATGCGTCTAGGAGGCATACTGTTCCATACATATAACCCATACGTAACCAACATGCATAATTTCATTATTTCTTTAAATTTAAATAAATGCTGCATAATCATAATCTTGACATGAAATATTTCATGGAAACATGCCGTAAAAAAATATTTCATGCTTTAAACGAAATGCGTAAACGTAAAACTTACAGACTGAAGACGTGACTTCGTGAGCTTCTCGAGATTAGTAGTACTACAACCCTTTACAAGAACATAGGCTCTGATACCAACTGTAGAGGCCCGTATTTTGTATTTGTAAATTTGCGGAATTATTTAAAATTTTTTTCTTTAAATAAATAACATGTCTCATTTATAAAATGAACTGATAAAAAGATTTAACGTTAAAGTAACAGCGGAATAAGTTTAATTTAAAAGTAACAACGGAAGTAAATGTTGTGTTCAAAACAATCACTTAAAAATCATTCAACATATTAAAACTTAGTTTGAATATAAAATAGTGCATAAACTGAAACGTGAGGTCCTCGGGTTCCTACTACTGCTGACCCAAGCTAGCTCACTGGTCCCTGCCCTCGGTCCCGACCTCATCAGTACCTACAACAATCAAGTCTAGTGAGTCTAAAGACTCAGCATGCATATATCGTGAATAACAAGTAAATATATCATAAAATTTCTTGTAACGTAAAAATATCGTATCGTAAAGCGTAAGGGAGGGAAATCATGTCATGAGTAATTATAAATACGTGCATATCTGAAAATCATACGTAAAAGCTTGCTCTATAGAGCTCTGTCATAACATATCATATCGTAATTTTTTGGTAGAGATAATGTTTCTACGCAAGTGGCCCATAACATAACATAACATGCACGTCTGATCAGACTAAACCACAGTATACTGGGCGGTAGAGATCATCACAGCCCTTGGACTGGATATCCGTACCCATACATAATCGTAAACCGGTCGTAAGTCACCGGGTGAAGCAATCCCATAAGCGTAAGGTGGCCACAAGACATATCGCATATATCTCAAAAATAAACATTTTATATTTTATGCACGTAATATAATTATAACCATGTTTTTACCGAATGAGTTGGATCGCTCCTAGGCTCGCTGCGACCTAATTCTAACGTTAGAACATGCAAATAAACTTAACTTGACCAACACTTCATAATCGAACTAGAAACGAGACAATTACGCCCAACAAACATAGTATTCAACCATGGCTTCGTACCAACCCGAACCAACATTGAACCATCCTTTAGCCATGATTGAAATACTCCTAAAATACTGGAAAACATATCTATGGGGCTGTAATACACGAAAAATGTGAATGGAGGCCAAAATCGTAAAAAACTCTTTCGAGAGTCAATTTGATACATTGCACCGTAAATTCTCGTACGACTTCAAAACTTAACCAAATCACAAACGGCCAAAAACATGACCTTCCTAACTCATTGAGGTACTTTCCAGTACAAGGCCATAGGCTAAAAGCCAACCAAGAACTCGCACAAGCCTCCTGAACCCCAACACTGCTGCTGTCCAATTTCAGTGGCAGCAGCTGTGCGTGCTTCATTTCGTTTACAAGGCTAATGGCCATTGGGGCTTGAACCACCGACCAGAACCTCTTCCCAACATCCTAAGGTGTGGTTTTAACCATGGCTAGGGGCCCTAGGCCAACCACAATCCAAGCAAATGCCTATGACAATCCGAAGTTCCACCCGAGAACACATATGTTGTACCGTGGGGGATGTTGCTTCATCTTGCTGTCATAAATCATTCCAGTGGCCATAATATTGACCATGGCTTGATCTAGACATCATGAGATATTGTGTGAACCATGGCTAAGGGCTAGAAGCCAAACAAGATCCACCCAACTCCCCAAAACCGAAACCAACTCACAAAAATCAGAAAATGAAACCGAGGGACATGTGTTTTGTTTTGTTTAAAAATCGATGGAACCATGAACCAAGCCTTGAAAGGCAATCTTGGTCAAAGTCCTAAGCATGCTAAGGTAAGGTCCTAACCATGGTTACAGGCCCAAAAGCCAACCAATATTCGAACCTCAACTTAGACAACCAAAACCAGAAAATCGAGACTCAAACTGCATTAGGGGGAAAAGTTGCTGTAGTTTCTTGATCCAGCGTGTAGGGGCTTGAACTAATGGACCAACATGATCCTAACACACTCTAGTACATGCCTAGATGCAGCCTTGGGTGCCTGGAATCGATCCAACCTCCTAAAACCACAAAAAAAATCAAAACTGTGAAGTGCAACAAGTGAGAGTCAAAAATTCTGTACAGATTTTTACAAGAAGTTGCTGTCAAATTTTCGAATATGCTTCATGAATCATGATTACAATATGGTTCAAACATATGTATAAGACTTGATTGAAGAGAAAAGAACAATATCTACATGCCTGGAATTTGATTTTTGAAAGAACAAACCAAAACGACGAACGCGGCGTGGCGGAGTCAGAGTTGCTTTTCTCTCTTGTTTCTTGTTGCAAGGTCACGATTTTTTTTTGTTTCTGCTTTTCTTCTCTGAAATTCGAAGGTAAGGAGGGGAGAAAGATGTTATGGAATGAAGGGAAGGCTACTAGGAAATAAAGGAGTCAAGAATGCTTTGGAGGGAAGTTTCAATTGAGGACATGGAATGACAAAGGGAATGATTCTTTTCCCTTCTATGTTGCTCGAATTTGAGGGATTAGATATGCTACTTTAGTGATTTAATTAGGTGTAAGAAAGTGCTTAATTAATAATTATTGATGAATTAAATTGAAGGAATTAATCATACCAAGAAAAGGATTAAGGAATGATATCAAATATGGAGAGTTGCCAAGACAAGCATGGTTGATTCTAAGGAGGCCGAAATCTTTACTAAATAAATGGAGGTAGAATATTGCTTAATTATTGAATTTTAACTCTTTAAAGTTTTAAATACTTATTATGTATTTTAGTGAAATAATTAAATTAATTTATGATAGTAATTTCCTTGCATGCATGGCAAATTCTTAGAATAAATTACTAACATGTTAAGTTACAATTTCTTAAATGAAATAGCCCTAGATTAATTATCCCAATTGGTCACACATTTTTAATTTAGGCTTTTAATAAACTATTGGACATAAAAGAACTTATTAACTACTTAACTCCAATTAATTAAATAAATCCTTAAACATTCTTTTACCTTAAAATAAATTATTCTTTGACTTAAATTAAATCTAGGAATATTTTCTTATTTTTATATTTTATCTCAATACTCCAACTACAGTCCGGCATCGCGTATTTAATCGAATGGATAACACTAAGCTTCTACGATTTAAAATTAAATGATCATGATTTAAAATTTTAAAATGAAATAAACACTCATGCATGTATGAAAATCATTTTAATTTAAATAATAGTAATTATGCATGGCTTATACGTAGTCTGATTTATCGGGTTCTACACTATCTCTCTGACTTGAGGCAAACCCGGAATCTCATCTGGGAAGACATCAGCAAACTCACATACCACAGGCAAATCAGCCAATGATGGGCTTGATTTCAGTACGTCAACTGAATACATAAAGAATCCCTCTGCTCATTTCTGTAATAATCGAGTCATAGATAATGCAGATATCAAAGGAATTCTAGATCTAGAAACCTTACCGTAAAATTTCCATTCATCAGCCATCTCAGGTCTGAATCTCACAATCTTCTGGAAACAATCTACGGTAGCTCTGTTCTTAGTCAGCATATCGATACCAATAATGCAGTCAAAATCATACAACCCAAGTACAATACAATCTAACTCAATCTCATGCCCGTCATATTGTAGCATACAATGTCTAACAGACGTCACTGATACAAGACCTCTCCCCAAAGGTGAAGAGACAGATACTACAGCAGATAAAGACTCAATAGGCAATGCATGAATCAATGCAAATTGCTCAGAAATAAAAGTGTGGGATGCACCCGTATCAATCAAAACATAAGCAGGATAACCACATAAAGAACAGTTACCTGCAACAACATCATCTGGTGCTTCCTGGGCTTGTTCTTCAGTCAAAGCAAATACTCTGGCCTGCTGTCTAGGAGGCTAGCTAACAGTCTGGCTTCCTCCTGACCTCGGCTGTGACTGAGTAGTCGGTGGTGGCTGGAAGGAGTGAACAGCTAATGATTGTCTATCAGTCTGAGCCACTGATCCAGAGGACACTGCTCCCTGGGATCTCTGGGAACCTTGCTGTGGACAGACTTTGGCAAAGTGTCCCTGCTGTCTACAGATATGGCAACTACCAAGTACTCCTTGGCATTGCTCCGTAGGATGTTTTCCACCACATGTTCTGCAATAAGCCCTTGTATAACTCTGGCTCTGTCGGGAACCACTGGAGCTAGATGAACTACTACCAGGCTTCTTGAACTGTTTCCCTCGGGCTTTCAAATAGTCTTTCTTTCCACCACTGCTACTGCTGCTATCAAATCTGGGAGGGGGTTGCTGAAATTGAGTAGAAGATGGTTGCTGTGGTCTCGGTGCTGGAGGAACATACGAAGCTCCTTTCTGTCTCATCAGACCTGCTTCTGCTCCTTTGGCTCTATTCAGGGCATCAGCAAAGTTATTCGGTCTCCCTGTGTTTACCAATGTAAAGATCTCAGGATTCAGCCCATTGATACACTGATCAGCAACAGCTTCATCGTTCTCAGCAACATGTGGAACAAATCGTAGCAAGGTAGAGAACATGGCCACATATTCTTCTATGTTCAACTGACCCTGTCTCAGATTAGCAAACTCTGCTCCCTTGTCTTTCTTGTACGATATTGGGAAAAATCTTTGATAAAACTCAGTCTTAAAGATTTTCCAAGTGATGACCATACCTCGATGCTCCAACGCCCTCTTAGTCGTGAGCCACCAATTCTTTGCAACGTCATGCAACTGGTGCCCAATCAATCGGACTCTCCGCTCATCTGTATAATCCAGTGAATCAAACAGCATCTCTATATCATCTAGCCAACTCTCACACTCAACAGAATTCTCTGTACCCTTCAAAGTCAGTGGTTTGAACGACTGAAATCTCTTCAGTAGGGTTTCCATCGGAGTTGCTATGACATCCATCGGATTAGTCGAGGTACTACCCTGTTCTGGGATTCTTCGAGGAGGCATATCTGATTATCAAAAGGGTTAGCAACCAAATACAACAAATCTGTTTCAGTCCTCCTCTGATCATCTTACTGCTGATCAAGAATCGGTTCTGATTCATTCTCAACAACACATGTTTCAAATCAAATCAGATATTCAGGTAAACATGTATTAAAGCAATAAAACATGCAAGCATAGCAAAAGCAGGAAAGAAAACTCAATCTACCCCGCTCACTAGCTTCTATCTCACTCTAAGGAACCTACTGCTCTGATACCACCTGCTGTGGGGACCCGAACCTAATTCATTTTCTTAATCATTATTAGGATCAATTAATTAATATGGGTCTAAATTTTTTTTTTTTAAATATAAGAGTGCCCAATATATGAAATAATTCTTATTTCATTTACAAGATCAACATCCAGATCTAAAGTACAAGTCTTGTACAAAGTAAATCATAACAAACTACTGTTCATTCACTACATATCAGGTGATGAAACAAATCTACTTCTAAGTCTGGATCTCCACGCTAATCCTGCTCTCTTATCCTCTTCGTGACCCTGATCATGTCCCACCTGTTGTCATGCACACATACAAACACAAAAACAGCTGGATAACTCCGGTGAGAAATACATTCCCCATATAAACAATGTGTACATGCAATCATATAAACAGATATGCAAGCATGAAACAGATATCAATAACATGTATCAAAATCTGAAAGACATGAATCGAATGAAACTGTAAATAACACTGGACTCATCATCTCAGACTCGACTCATCTCTAATCTAGGGATCCCGGTTCCTGGATGATACTCACGGGAAATTTAGGGTCCGATTTCGGTAAGCGCCACTAGTACAGACGCAGGGTTTTGAAATGGTCATGAGCCTGAAATCACGTAGAAGACCGTTAGAAGAGGGCTAGGAGGGTGTCCTGGCGTAGCCCCTCCGACACTCAAGTCAGTGACAGAGGATATATGGGGGGAGAAGCTAAGGGTGCTGCTGAAAACAATATATTGAATGAATCAACTGAACACTCAAACCTGGTATTTATAGGAGAATACCTGGGCTCTTGATGGGCCTGTCTTCCATTTGGGCTAGGGATGGGTCAGAGGTATTGGGCCCATCCATGGGGTATCACCAGTCTATCCCTCCGGAGTCGAACTATAACGTAGGTTCAAAGTTCGATTAGTTGTGTTGTCCTCAGTTTACAAGGCGTGAGTTGTGCATTCTGCCCCTGCTTGATTGTAGGATCGCTTTATTCAAACCAGCACCTCGCTCTCGTCATACGACGCATCAATGCCCATCACCCTCGCCCGCAGCTCCGGCCGCTGCCTCGCCTGAGCCGCCGTCTCGCCCAACATCGTGCACCTTAGACACCACCTGGCTCGAGCTCAGCGCACGCCCAAGCCCTCAACGTCCAGCCACGCCCAGCGCGCCCTAGCCCTCCGCGCGTAGCCTCGCCCACAGCAGTCTAGCCCTCGCCCTGCCCCTCCTTCTCGCCCCTTGCCCCTTCCACCCCCCTCGCGCGCCTCGCCCCACCTGCTCGCCCCTCGCCCCACAGCCCAGCGTGCCTAGCCCTGTCCCTCCTTCTCGCCCCTTGCCCCTGCCACGCCCCTCGCGCGCCTCGCCCCACAGCCCAGCGCACAGCCCAGCGCGCCTCGCCCCTCGCCCCACAGCCCAGCGCGCACGAACCCTCGCCCCACAGCCCAGCGCGCCTCGCCCCTCGCCCCACAGCCCAGCGCACACGAACCCTCGCCCTACCCCTCCTTCTCCTTGCCTCGCCGCCCCTGCCATGCTCGCCCAGCCGCACGCTCGCCCGGTGCGCCTCTCGCCCCGCACGAGTGGTCGCCCAGCGCGCCACAGCCCAGCGCATCTGTTCGCCCAAGCGTCAAACATCGTTCTTTATCGACAAATCAAATAAATTTCTCTAACAAGGTATGCCCTTGTCGTCCCCATCTTCAAGGTCCTCTACTAACCTTTTGAAGGAAATTAATTTCCACTTCCCCGTGCCTTTGACTCCTCTGCTAAAATAGTCCTTAGCAGGAAAAATAAAACTTCAACCTCCTCAACTCCCTAACTCATCTGCTAGGCGATGCTTTAACAAGAAAATAAAACTCTCCCCTCATCATCTCTTAACTCTTCTGCTAATTCGGGTCTTAGCAGGAAAAATCAAACTCTCACCTCATTATCTCCTAACTCTTGTGCTAAGCCGAGCCTTAGCAGGAAAAATCAAACTCTCACCTCATCATCTCATAACTCCTCTGCTAAGCCGAGCCTTAGGAGGAAAAATCAAACTCACACCTCATCATCTCATAATTCCTCTGCTAAGCCGGGCCTTAGCAGAAAAATAAAAATTCTCCACCCTCACATTCTAACTCCTCTGCTAGGCGACACCTTAGCAGGAAAATAAAAATTCTCCACCCTCACCCTCTAACTCATCTGCTAGACGACGCCATAGCAGGAAAATAAATTTTAATTTCCAACTCATCCCAGTCTCCTCTGCTAGGCGATGCCTTAGCAGGAAAGTAAATGTTTCACCTCCTCACCCCTGACTCCTCTACTAAGATCAGCCCAAGTAGGTAAAGTTTAAATTTTCTCTTCTCCAACTCTTCTCCTCTACTATGCTCAGTCCAAGTAGGTAAATTTGATTTTTCTCTCTACTCCACTCTGCTCCTCTACTAGGCGACGCCTTAGTAGGAAAATTTTAATTTTCTCTTTCTGAACTCTGCTCCTCTACTAGGCGATGCCTTAGTAGGAAAATAAAATTTTTCTCCTCCCCAACTCTGCTCCTTTGCTAAGCGGTGTCTAAGCAGGAAAATAAAAATTCTCCACCCTCACACTCTACTCCTCTGCTAGGCGGTGCCTTAGCAGGAAAATAAAATCTTTCTCCTCCCCAACTCTGCTCTTCTGCTAGGTGGTGCCTTAGCAGGAAAATTAAATTTTTCTCCTCCCTAACTCTGCTCCTCTGCTAGGCGTTGCCTTAGCAGGAAAATTAAATTTTTCTCCTTCCTCACTCTGCTCCTCTGCTAGGCGGTGCCTTAGCAGGAAAATAAAAATTTTCTCCTCCCTAACTGTGCTCCTCTGCTAGGCGGTGCCTTAGCAGGAAAATTTAATTTTGTCTCTCCTCCACTCTGCTCCTCTACTAGGCGATGCCTTAGTAGGAAAAATAAAATTTAATTCTCCGCTTCCACTCTGCTCCTCTGCTAGGCGATGCCACAGCAGGAAAATTCAATTTTGTCTCTACTCCACTCTGCTCCTTTACTAGGAGATGCCATAGTAGGAAAAATAAAATTTAATTCTCCGCCTCCACTCTGCTCCTCTACTAGGCGATGTCATAGCAGGAAAATAAAATTCTTCTCCTCCACTCTTCTCCTCTGCTAGGCGATGCCTTAGCAGGAAAATAAAATTTAATTCTCAGCCTCCACTCTGCTCCTCTGCTAGGCTATGCCACAGCAGAAAAATAAAATTCTTCTCCTCCACTCTTCTCCTCTGCTAAGCGATGCCTTAGCAGGAAAAATTAATTCTCCTCCTCCACTCTGCTCATCTGCTAGGGGATGCCTTAGCAGGAAAATTTAACTTTTTCTTCTCCCAAACTCTGCTACTCTGTTAGGCGATGCCTTAGCAGGAAAATTTAATTTATTTCATCCTCACAATTCAACAACATCCACGAACCTAATATAAAAACTTGGATTTATTAAATTTCAACTGATAACATAAGACAAATTCAGAAACGAAATATAGCATAATTCAAGTCAAGATTAATATTCTCTAAGGTGGTAAGCGTTCCCGAGCCTCTTTAGAGCCTTGCTCGGCGCATTCTCCAACTTTCATCTATGCTCGTCTTGTACCTCCACAGGACAAAGTTACTCACTTCTTCCTTTCATAATCATGTTAAGCTCCACACGCGCTCTTTTTCCCTCCTCCCTCACTACCCCTTCATAACACTGACGCGCGACTTTTGGTCCCCACACAAGACTCCAACTCCTTTTCCCACAGGATACTTAAGCTTCTGATGATAAGTGGAAGCTACGGCTCTGAAATCCTTCAGGGCTGGCCGTCCTAGAATTCCATTATACGCTGAAAGGGTATCCACCACGGTGAACGCTATCATTTTTGTTACCCGCCGAGGATCAGTCTCCAAGGATAGGGGAAGCACAATCTGACCCAAAGACGGGATGACGTGTCCTACAAACCCGTACAGCGCGGTAGAGATCGGCTGAAACTCAAATCCTTCCACCTTTATTTGATCCAACGTGCTCTTGAACAAGACGTTCACAGGAGCTTCCATTATCAATAAATATCCTTGCCACATCATAATTGGAAATGGTGGCCGTCACCACCAAGGCAACGTTATGTGGAGTCACAATGCCTCGGGGGTCTTCCGGCCCAAAGCTGATGATGGGGTCTTGTGGTAAGCCTGCACCCATAGATATCTCAAAGTTCTCCAACCTTCTCCCATGTGCTATCCGAGCTCGCCCAGAGTCTCCATCAGTAGCATCGCCCGAGATCATTTGAATCATTCCTCTCGTAGGGTGGTTATCCTCATTCGTTCCCCTCCTCGGTTCGACAGGGCTCCTGAAGGATATCTTGACCTCGACCTTCCCCTCTCTGCTCCCCAACCCCCTGATTTATCCATGGAGGGCCCTGACCACGTCTAGGGGACAGGCGAGACCTCGGTCGACTTCCAGATGCGGATCCTTCTCGTCTGACCCGCGAAGGCAATATAGCACTGCACTCAACCCTTCATGACTTCTCCCACCTCCTCGCAGGTTCCCTCACCTCCATCATCTCGTCACCACTCATATCCAGGAGAACATGTGATGAGAATTGTCCTCTACTCTAGTTCTGTCCTCCTCTCTTTCCCCCGCACCCCTCTTCCTTCCTCCTATCTTCGCTCCCTCAACTCTACTTCCTCCGGGCAGGTTCTCCATCTTTCTGTACCGTTGGGTATCTTCAAAGTTTACATATTTCTCAGCTCGAGTCAACAGATCGTCATAGCTCGACGGAGACTTCTTGACCAGCGACTTGAAAAACTCTCCTCCCTTCAGTCCTTGTGTGAAGGCACTTATCATTATGTCAGAGGTAGCCGTTGGTATTTCCAGCGCTGCACTGTTGAAACGCTGGACAAATTCTCGCGAAGTTTCATTCTCTTGATGTTTCATCATGAAAAGGCTCAAATAATTTTTCTGGTGCCATTTGCTGCTAGCAAATCGGCGCAGGAAAGCGGTAGAAAAATCCTCGAAAGACCGTAAGGAGTTGGGTTGCTAGGTGTTAAACCATTGCTGGGCTGACCTCACCAACGTGCCCAAAAACACCTGCACCTGACCCCATCTGAATATTGATGTAACAGGGCCGCATTCTCAAACCTCCCCAAGTGTTCCTCGGGGTCAGCATGTCCATCGTACTCTCCCACATTCGACTGTCGAAAATTTGAAGGAGCCCTTCTTCTAGAATGGCTAGTGAAAAAGGACTTCTTTTCTTGGGTGACGGCGCTCTACTTCCCAACTGCTGCCTCAACATGTGTATTTCCTTCCACATCTCCCCTATCTCATTAACTTCCCCACTTTGGAGGGGCTGCGTCTCTTCAACCCGGCTCTGGTGGCCTCAACATTCTCTTCTCGCTTCCTGGCGAGCGGCCTGCTCTTCTACAAATATATACTCTTGATTCCTCTTCATGGCCTCATCCACTGTCCGGGTGATAAATTGGCCCAACTGTTCTAGGGTCAAGTTCCCCTTCCCACATTTCTCACTGGGACGGGTTTGCTCGACCCTTGTTTCGTGAAAGGGCTGCTCGGCTCTTGTCTCTTGACGAGGTTGTTCCTGTCTTGTCTCAAGATGCGGTTGTTCCTGTCTTGTCTCAACATGAGACTGTTCGGGTCCCCTCTAAGGACGCGACGATGGGAGGTAGCTCTTCTACTCCCTCTCTTGCCTACCATCTCTACGTCTCAACTCAAACTTCCCACAGACGGCGCCAAGTGATACTCACGAGGAAATTTAGGGTCCGATTCCGGGGCTTGTCATCCATTTGGGCTAGGGATGGGCCAAGGGTAGTGAGCCCGTCCATGGGGTATCACCAGTCTCCCCCTCCCGAATCGAACTGAATCGTAGGTTCAAAGTTCGATTAGTTTTGTTGTCCTTGGTTTATCGGCGACAAGGACGTACCGTATTAGAAAAATTTATTTTGTTTGCCGTTAACGAACGATGTTTGACGTTTGGGCGAACAGATGCGCTGGGTGAGGCGAGGAGAAGGAGGGGTAGGGCGAGAGTTCGTGTGGCGGCGAGGCGAGGAGAAGGAGGGGTAGGGCGAGGGTTCGTGCGCGCAGGGCTGTGGGGCGAGGGGCGAGCAGGCAGGGCGAGGCGCGCTGGGCTGGCAGGCGAGGCGCGCGAGGGGCATGGCAGGGGCAAGGGGCGAGAAGGAGGGGCATGGCAGGGGCGAGGGGCGAGAAGGAGGGGCAGGGCGAGGCGCGCTAGGCTGTGGGGCGAGGAGCGAGCAGGCGAGGCGAGGCGCGCGAGGGGCGTGGAAGGGGCGAGGGGCGAGAAGGAGGGGCAGGGCGAGGGCTAGGCTGCTGTGGGCGAGGCTACGCGCGGAGGGCTAGGGCGCGCTGGGCGTGGCTGCGCGTTGAGGGCTTGGGCGTGCGCTGAGCTCGAGCCAGGCGGTGTCTAAGGTGCACGTGAGAGATGTTGGGCGAGACGGCGGCTCAGGCGAGGCAGCGGCCGGAGTTGCGGGCGAGGGTGACGGGCATTGATGCGTCGTATGTTGAGAGCGAGGTGCTGGTTGGAATAAAGCGATCCTACAAACAAGCGGGGGAGAATGCATAACTCACGCCTTGTAAACCGACGACAACACAACTAATCGAACTTTGAACCTACGATATAGTTCGACTCGGGAGGGGGAGACTGGTGATACACCATGGATGGGCCCAATACCCCTGGCCCATCCCTAGCCCAAATGGAAGACAGGCCCATCAAGGGCCCAGGTATATTCTCCTATAAATACCAGGTTTGAGTGTTCAGTTGATTCATTCAATATATTGTTTTCAGCAGCACTCTTAGCTGCTCCCCCTATATATCCTCAGTCACTGACTTGAGTGCCGGAGGGGCTACGCCAGGACACCCTCCTGGCCCTCTTCTAACGGTCTTCTTCGTGATTTCAGCCTCATGACCATTTCAAAACCCTGCGTCTGTACTAGTGACGCTTGCCGAAATCGGATCCTAAATTCCCGCGAGTATCACTGGACATTGGCACAATATACCGAATCTCAGCAATAGAAGCCGATCTGCTCCTAAGCAAACATCGATATAAACCAAACATTCAGTGTCTTGGCACATCCGGCAAAGACTTGGCACCTCCGCCAATGACTAGGCACATCCGCCCATGACTCAATACATGCTTTGCTATAAATCAATAGACTAAGCATATCAATCTCATAAATTGCAAACATCAATGCAATAAAGTAAAGTATGTGGTTTTTGAGAAACTCAAGTCAAATCAAACTCGAGTCGTATCTTCCCGGATTTATACCTTTCTCTTGTCGATCTGACGAAGTCAAAGTCTCGAATTCGAATCTGAAAATACTCAATCTGGCAATGACAATATTGAGGAGTACAATATCAATATACAACTCAATCAATACTGGATATAATCAGAACTTAATCAAATTCTGTTTCAACGGCATAACGGCATAATCTCAATATACCCAGCAATACAGATATCAACAGATACCAATATCACTCATAATCAATCAATAAACTCAATCTGATATCAAATCTGCATAATCTCAATCAAATCAAATCTGAAAATGATAACAATTTCATATGGTATCCATTCTTCGATCCGGTTTCAATTATACCACGACAACAATCTCTGGAACACATAATAACAGTCATATCATGATTTCTTCCATATCAGATTTTCAACTCATATCGAAACATAAGAAAACTTACGACCAGTTGAAGCTCTTGTCGATAGAAGCACGGTACTGAAGTCGGATTGAAAATCTAACGGGCGGATTTACCACAAATCAAATTCTGGAATCAAAAACTTGAAGCTTTCCCATGAGGTGTCTCGTTCTTTTCTCTTGTTCCAACTGAAGAAAATGAGACATTATATATATCAAGTTGAATGCCAAGGATAGGTGGCTTCATCCTTGTGTTGCACGTCTCGCGCATATGCGCGACCTTCCTCGACGCATATGCGCGAGACCTAGTGGTCTCGGCAATCTTTCCTTCTTCAGCTCGTGCATATGCGTTTCTCTCCGGCGCATATGCGCGAGGTTCTCTGCCATACTCGCGCATATGCGCGGGTCCTGGTCGCGCATATGCGCGAGGTTCTCTTCCATACTCGCGCATATGCGCGGGTCCTGGTCGCGCATATGCGCGAGGTTCTCTGCCTACCTCGCGCATATGCGCCCTACTCGGTCGTGCATATGCGCGAGGCGTTCAGTCCTCGCACATAATTCAGTCTTCTCTCATCTTTCCCGGTTTGATACTTTCCGTCTTTTATCATATCAATTATCAATAAATCATTTCAGATTACAATAATCAAAATCTCGGGCATTACAAGCTGGTGGGCATGTGATGCCCGGTGTCGAAGAGGGCGGGGGGTGATCGTCGGTGCCATGAGGTTGCATGGACAATGAGCGACTCCTGGCAGGCTTCTAGGCTGAGGAAACATGGATGAACCGATCTTACACCGGAAAGAGAGGTATTTCGAAACTGTTTAGGTATGAGACTGTGCAGTTAAAGAGGTCTTAAAAGATTTGATTTGTATTACTCATATTAAGAAGATGCATTTTCTTTTCGGTAGCTCATCACATAAGAAATCCAAAGTTAAGCGTGCTTGACATGGGGCAATTTTGGGATGGATGACCTCCTGGGAAGCTTCCCAGGGTGCGTGTGAGTGAGGACATAAGCACGCTGGAAAGACTCGTCTTGGTACAGTGAGAACAGTCGTCGAATCTGGGGCGTCACAATATTGGTGGCAAACATAAGATAAAAATCCTCTCACAATTAGTATGAAGTTAAGCAACAAATAAAGTTACTAAAGGAGTGACAGTTTTATCATGCTCTAGCATTTTGACCATATCTCTCAAATTACTTAGTCAAATGGTAAAAAAAAAAAACATAATTCAAACAACTCAATTATCTACGTGTTTTGTTTTATGTGGAAAAGAAAATTCGGATGGGAAGATTTTCAAAAGTGATGTGTATGATGACATAATTTCTTGGAACACTAATGAAGACTTATGTGTAAAAAATTAATATTTTATTTATGGTTGTCTTCCCAAATTTGGCTATAAATAGGTATGCATTGTAATGTATTGAAATATCCCTCATTCTATGAATAAACCTCTGAGTTCATAATATTTATCTCTTTGTTTTTTCTTTATTTATTCATTTAAATATAATTAGCATGTTAATTTTATATTCAAAGTTTTATACTTTGAACTAGTGAGTAGCTAACTTCTCAAAGTTGATATGAAAAGGTGAAGCTCTTGGTATGATAATAAGGTTATTAAAAGGTAATAATCTATATTTTATATTATTTAATTATTATTTATTGTTTATGTTATATTTATTTAAGCATTATTATACCTTACTTATAAGTGGGAGTTTTGATTTATTGTTGCTATATGTTACACTAAATTCTTGGAATCATTTAAATGTTAGTTTGGTATTACCAACCATTTAAAGTGGATGCCTTGATTTATTAAATATGAATTTAACATAATATTAATTTCTTGGTAGCATTTAAATGTTAGTTTGGTATTACCAACCTTTTAAAGTGGGAACCTTGTTTTAGTGTTTACAAATATATATATAGCACAATAAATACTTGACAACATTTATAAGTTTTGGTATATATTATATACTTATAAGATAATAATATATAATATAATATAAATATGATTATTTAATATATTGGAATCATTTTATTAAGTGGATTTCAATGATATTCATAAATGTTAACTTTTTTAAAATACCAAGAGTGGATCCTCTAATCTCAACTACTTAAATTAAAATTTGAAACAATTAAAAATTACCAATTAAAGATTCAAACAATTAAAAGAAAAAAACAAAACAAAAAGACATTGTAGTGGACTTGTAATTACCTTAGCTTCTCTGTGGATTCGATATTCGAACTCACAGAATTATACTACTTGTGGACAACGTGCTCTTAGGAGTGCAACAATCAAAGTCGCATCAATCAGTCTGCGGTCGGGGAGCCTGCTAAGCCTGCTCCAGAAGTCAAGCCATGCCCTCGAGAACTCGAGTGGCTGCATCAAACGGCGGTGGTGGTGGTGGTCCTCTGCCACCTCCAGGAATATCATCCTCTCTGTCTGCGTTGGGGTCGCATCTGGGAGGCATGATATTTGAATACAGTCCAATTCTAAACGTAACACATCATGCAATTTAATCTAGATTTCAAAACATTTTATTCTTAAATAATAAAAGCAGCTAAACAGGTACTGAAAATCATAAATCATGTAATAATGCAGGTGATAGTAGTAAAAACATTTGAAACATAAAAGCTTACAGACTTGAGGATTGAAGACTGAGCTACAGAAGATGGCGGTGGCACAACCCTAAACAGAACCTTTGCTCTGATACCAACTGAAACGTCAACTAATTTAAAAGCTACTAATTTTTTTTAAAGGAAGCTAATACTCGAAAACTACTTTTATGCATGCATACAAGACTACTGGAAAATACGCCTTTGAACATAACCGTAATCAAATGACAATCAAAATACTGCAGTTTAACATTTTCCAACCGGCCAACATAAATATGCATAAAGATAAACAAGTAAAAATCCTGGATATCATCAACATGTAAATACCAACGTACAAAAATGTTCATGTCCACTCTAAACTCATAAAAACATGATGTGCGGAAAATATGGTCCTCGGTTCATGTGCGCACATCCAACCCTGCCTACTCAGTATTCGACACCTCCTATCTCCTGATCAATATACTCACCTACATCATTCACACCTAGTGAGTCTAAAGACTCAACACACCTGTAACGTTAATAGCAAGTATATATACCTAACATGCAACAGTGAAAAGTACTGTAATAAAAATACATTTCATGAACTTACCAAATCG
Organism: Primulina tabacum; assembly: GCF_025594145.1. Classification (NCBI taxonomy): domain Eukaryota; kingdom Viridiplantae; phylum Streptophyta; class Magnoliopsida; order Lamiales; family Gesneriaceae; genus Primulina; species Primulina tabacum. Next base: position 44,698,425 of record NC_134552.1, on the reverse strand, counting down.
TGTGTGTAACCATGGTCTATTAAAGCATAAACATTTCATAGCATATCAACATATCAACATATACGTGTTCGTTTTTCTTAATTTGAATTCCGTTCATCGGCTGTGACTTTCGTATCATCGTATTAGGCGATAGATCGATCTACGTATAACCGTGGTACCTGGCGGCGGGGACATCAGCGACAATATTAGCCATCCACTGAGCCTTGACCTTACATATCATCATATTAACATGTCATCATATTATTCATAACCAACTCCATTCCTTTAAAAAATGTCATCATATTCATCACTTAATAAAAAAATGCGTTTACATAACTTTTCTTCAAAACACGCATGCATCGTATTTTTCGTATTTACATAAAAATCTATATCTATAATATCATAAACATTTAAAACATGCAAAATCGCGTTCAGGGCTCGGCCAGGACCGCTAACTCTACCTGAAAATGACCGCATTTAAATCATAATTCAAAGATACCTAAACAAGCTTCGTATTAGCTACTTTATCACCCACTAAGCTCGATCATGACGACGTATTACTACTCAAACGAGACAATAGCACTTAAACCTAAAGCTTCTCAAATCCTGGACTAGCGCCTAGGCGCTGACGCTGTGGAGTTGCGGCACTTGGTTAACGCCTAGGCGCCCGACGTCAGCGCTGCAGCGCTACTAGTTCGAAGTCCAGGCGTTGCGGCTGAAAGACGTCCCAAACACCTCAAAGCCAACTTCTACCCTACTCTCAATCAAATCGAACCGGCCTCGAACCAACACTTCTTAGCCTACCTTAGGACCCTCCTAGACAGACTTAACCCCAACTTACAGCCCCATGCACGCCGCAATACACACACGACCGTTAGCCCTCAACAACACACCAACCGAGAACACACTAGCACCACTCACTCAATCAGTCTTTTCACTAACTCCAGCAATGTTCGAGCCACCCTAGGCCACAGATCAGACCCACCAGGGTTTGGTCTAGGGCTAGGGACGATCCTTTCTCAGCCGGCGCACCCAAATCTTCTGATCTAACCATATTGGCTCCAAAAACTCACAAGCACTGATCGGCCCTCACGTATTCTAACCTAACCCGACCAAACTTCGGCTCCAACACTTAATCCTCATCGCTCTCGACATTATCAGCTCCCTAGAAACACCAACCGATAGCCCCATACAAAACAATGCAAGAAAAGGTGGGTTATATGCATAAGAAAGCGAGTTTCATGAACAAAACGATACATAGAAGTAAAATCGTGCAGGGAACGAGTATTAAACATAAATTGCACATAAAACTAGCATGTATATATGATGTGAATGATGAAAAAGAAGGTACACAGCGTGCCTTGACGTTTAAGCGCTTGAAAACTTGAAAATCTACGCGCAAGACGCAAATCAGAGGGGCGGGGAGGAGTTTTTTTTTTTGAAAGCTCGAAGAGCTTTGGATTTGTTGTTGTCAGAACGTGGGGAGGCTGCTGCAAAAATGGAGGGGACGGTTACTGATGTTTAAGGAGTGATTATGGTTAATAAACTAGGTTAGGTTATTATAATTACCAACTAATGGGCCATAGATAATATTTTAAAAATGATTAAAAAGTCATGAGCCCATTATACATTAAAAAAAGCCTGACAAGCCAAATCACTCTCGAAAAATATTTCGTTTTGGTACAATTTTTGAAAATATTGTCCGAGCCCTCAAAAAGTCCCCTGATTTGATAAATTTGTGTACCGATTAAAAATATGACAAGGCAAGTAAAAATACCCATCGAGATCAATTTTCGAAAAACACCTTTAAAAAAACTTAAAATTATTAATTAAAATTAATCATTCAATACAAATATTTTTCCTGATAACCCCTGTTCTCCGTTCCTCGGTCGAGTGCGAAATGAAACTTAAAATCCTAATGCTTGAAACTTTAAAATAATCATGAAATGAAACCTACTCATGCAATATCCATGAAATAAATGCATAAAAATCATTAAACACATATTTTAAATAAAAATAAGATTGCATGCATACAGGTCACGTATATCGAATTTCTTGAACCTTACAATTATATTATACATATGCAAAGATATGTGCCCCATCTGCTAGTAAATATTAGAACTAAAATCAAGTCAAATTATTCGTAAGTAGCTCATGAGTGGTTTGGTCAAAACTTGAGTTGAATTCTAGTAGCTCGACTCTTCACTCGAGTTGAGTTCGAGTTTTACTCGAGTAGCTTGCTACAAGTCGAGTTCGAGTTTTAGTTATATCTATTAGAGAAGTTCGCGAGCTAATCGAGTGATTATATGTTATATTTACTTTTTAAAAAATATATAATTTTAGGGTATTTTGGTCAATGCAAATACAAAATTTAAACCGTAAAATTTTTCAAGCTCGAGCTCTATTATGTTACAAATAATTTTGAGCTTTCGAGTCTAATTAATTTGATAATTTCACAATTCGAGTTTGAACTTGAAAGTAATAATCGATCACGTTCGAGTAGGGGTGGGCAACGGTCGGTTTGGTCCGGTTTTACTCTACAACGGTTCGGGTTTTTCGGTTTTCGGTTTTGAATATCTCTAGTCCAAAACCAAACCATTTTATTACGGTTCGGTTCGGTTTTTTTGTAATACGGTTCGGTTTATACGGTTGGCTAAAATTTGTTGAGAAATAAAATTATATGTCACTTTATGCCTTTAAAATCTAAATCATAGTATTTTTCAAATATTTAATTTGTGAGACTTAATCTTATATATATATAACATGTGTTGTGTACAAACATGTCATACGAATATAATAACAATATATAACTAATTAACCATGTAAACACGAAAAATGCATGAATCCAACGGAATATTCAGTAATAAGAATGATAACAAGGTGTCAACCAGCTTGAATGGAACACAAATAATCTTACGAAAATATTAAAGAAATATATACAGAAAAAAGAGAAAACGTCGACTGATGAGTGGTAAGAAAAGAGAGAAAACGATCAGATTGAAAAATTGAGGGTTAATGATACTAAATTCCTAAATCTGAATAGGTCCGTTATACATAAAAAGTCTTATACTTACCAATAATATGGCCCATTATACATAAAAACCTTATATTTAACAATAATATGGCTGGTTCGATTTTTCGGTTTTTTTGGGGATTAAAACCGAAAACCGAACCGAAAAACCGAACTTCATAAATTTTAAAACCATAATCGACCGAAAAACCGATAAAACCGAACCATTTAAACCGAATTATTCGATTCGGTCGGTTTTATCGGTTTTTCGGATTTTATGCCCACCCCTACGTTCGAGTCGACACACATTTATATATGGATTGATGGATCGGGCTCGGATTTGGGTATCCTTGGGTCTCTACCCAATTAGGATAACGATATTTGGGTCCCACAATGGCCATTTCCAACCTACCATCTCTATCACCTTTTCCCCTGGTTTCTCTCTGTAGAAGATCGTAGATATTTTTCCCAATTCTATTACCGATCGAGAGAGAATACGGGTGAAATCTGAAAGATGAGAGAGATCATTAGCATTCACATAGGGCAAGCGGGGATTCAAGTTGGGAATTCGTGCTGGGAGCTCTATTGCCTTGAACATGGCATTCATCCTGATGGGATGATGCCTAGGTTCGTATTTAATTTTGGCTTTGTGGGGTTTTTTTTTCTCTTGTGTTTAACATATTTTCTTGCAAATTTGTCGTTATTTGTGTTGTTTTATGTTCCGTAATAAGCAATCGTTTACATTTTTATCTTGTTCTAATGGACTGAAAGTTTTTTACCATAAATTTCCCCTCTTTCGTATGATATAATTAAATGTGTGGGTGATTTTTTTGTTGAGTCTGAAGAGGGCTGGAAATGGGATGAATTTAAGTTATTTATTCTCTCTCCCCAAGTGAAATTCAACCACAACAGGAACCCAAAGAAAAATCAATAATAATCTTATCAAATGTGATTTTCGTAAATTTCAATTTCGTGATGGTTTGAAAAAAGGACTAGCTAACCATTTTCTGAATCAGATATGATCACATTTTTGTTTTATTTGCTATAAAATATTTTTCAAGTTCAAGAATTTCGAAATCGGGCACATAAATTATTTGTGTATTTGTTGCAGCGACACTTCTGTTGGGGTGGCACATGATGCTTTCAATACCTTCTTCAGCGAGACTAGCTCTGGAAAGCATGTCCCAAGAGCTATTTTTGTTGATCTTGAACCCACAGTTATTGATGAAGTTCGGACAGGGACTTATCGCCAGCTCTTCCACCCAGAACAGCTCATCTCTGGAAAAGAAGATGCCGCCAACAACTTTGCTCGGGGACATTATACAGGTAATGTAGCAATAGCATTGTTATTGCATAGCTAATAATGCTTGTATTCATTGACATATCAACGAGGATTTCTTTGTAACATGTATGATAGTTTTAGTTTAGATACTTTATGAATATCTGATATCCAGTGCTTATTATGGTGAATTTAATTGGCGTACAATTTAATTACGAGCTAGTTCTAATGTGATTGGTAATAATGGTGTATTTGCAGTAGGAAAGGAGGTGGTTGATCTTTGCCTGGATAGAGTGAGGAAGTTGGCTGACAACTGCACAGGTTTGCAAGGGTTTTTGGTTTTTAATGCCGTAGGTGGTGGTACTGGTTCAGGATTGGGTTCTCTGCTATTGGAACGTTTGTCAGTGGAATATGGAAAAAAGTCAAAGCTTGGATTCACTATTTACCCATCTCCTCAGGTGCGCTCAAGCAGTTCTTGATTCATTTTGAAACGTCCACTCATTTTAAAACTCCACTGAATTATTATTATTATTGTTATTAATTTCTTTTTAAGGTATGACCGAAAATACACACACCTCAACATTTAAATAAGTTAAACATGCGTTTTAAAAGGTCATCCTACCTCTGAATAAAAATAACTGCAGTTAGTTAAATCTTAAAATAAAATCAATCTCCTAGTCTACTGTTTTAAGAGAGAAACTCGAATAGATACCAAAAGTCTGATGAATCAATAACGTATAACTAGATTCAAAAACATTTAACCATACTGCTTAAACCCATGTCTCATAAACATATTATGCGGAAGAAATGCTAGGTCCTCGGGTTTTCACGTGCACCCCCAGCTTAGCTTACTCAGTCTTCAATGCCTCAAGTCTCTTCAACCGTAAGATCACCTGAATCAATCACACCTAGTGAGTCTAAAGACTCAACACACCTGAACCGTTATAACAAGTACATATACATATCATGAAGTAGTGAAAAGTACAGTAATTAAAATATCTTTCATGATCTTAAAAGCCTAAGCTTAAACGTAACGTGTCAAAGCATAAATGTGTCCAAAACATATCTCATCATAGCAACATATACGTGTTCATTTTCTTTATTTGAATTCAGATCATTAGTTGTGACTTTCGTATCATCGTATTAGTCGATAGATCCATCTACGTATAACCGCGGTACCCGACGGCATGGATACCAGCAACAGTATTACCCATCTACTGAGTCTTGGCCTTACATGTCATCGTATTAATCGTATTCATATTAGTCACAACCAGCTCTCATCCTTCAAAACATATCATTATATTCATCACTTAAAAAAATCATGCATATACGTAAATTTGCTTAAAATCAAGCATGCAACATATTTTTCATATTTCCATAAAAAGTAATGTTCGTGATAACATAAACATTTAAAACATGTCAAATTGTGATCAGGGCGCTACCAGAGCTGCTAACTCGTCCCGGGTGCAAAATGGTCATTTTGCCACTGGACACCCTAATTGACCATTTTACCCGTCCAACTCAAAATTTCGACCCGAAGCCCAGCAAACTCCTTAAAACGTCTCAAATCATATTTACCATCGCATCCTAGATGTAAACTCGAGCCCATTCAGTAACTTTTATAATTCATTTTAAAACTTGGACCGGGGTCCCGGTTTAACCCGAATCAACCCGAAATTCAACCAAATCTTTCCAAACTTAAAACACAACTTAAACACACCGTACCAGCCCCTAACCAACCATATTCCCGCTATTTTGGACCCCCTAAACTCGGCTGCAACCTGCTGGAAAAATCTGTACGTATAACCCTAACCCTAGTTGCACCGCTAAGCCAAATCTTCGATTCTACGCCTAACTGACATGGATCAGCCCCGAACCAACAGTTCCTAGGACCAAGAGCAGGCCGTGGAACCCCTCCTGGACCAGCCCTACTCACTGCCTACTGCCCTTACGATCGGGATCGCTCAAACTCCCCAAAAACTTGACCTATCACGTCCTCAAGCTTCGATCCAAGCCTAGCCCTTCTACCAGCGGACCATTCCCAGCCCTGAAACAGGCCCAACACGACCTGAACCAGCGCTGGAACGAGCCATGCACGGCTGCCCTCTTCCTTTTACCCAATCTAGCCATTCGAACCCTAGAACCAAGAGGTCACCATCGGCCCTTATCCCTTTCGATCCAGAACTGATATCACCCTTAAACACCATCTAAACCTGCTGTAAAATGCTCCCTAAAACTCAAAGATCCGGCAGCCCCTCACCATGTCAAAAATGCGAGCATCATGGCATAAAATATGCATATTTACGTGTAAAAATCATGTAAACTCAATGCACAATGATAGATTTTTGTAATATCATGCAAAAACCATTCAAAACACATATCATGATGTGATTGATGAGAAGGAGGTATAGGACGTGCCTTTGCGTTTTTACGCTCGAAAACTTAGAGACAATTGTGTAGAACGTGCACCGGAGAGATGGAGAAGATATCATTTGAAAAACCTTGAGGATTATTCGAAGTGCTGCTGTATTTTTTCGAGAGGAAGCTGCTGCTGAATATGGAGGGGGCGGCCAAGTGAAGGGGTGGAGTGTTTAGGGTTTTGAAGGTAGGTTTTAATAAAATAATAAGTGTATAATGGGCCCTTAATTAAAATAATGAAGTCTGGTAGAATTTTTGGCCCATTATGCATTAAATGATCCCATTAAGCCCATGAACACTCCCGAGAAATATATCATTTAGGTACGTTTTTGAAAATATTGCGAACCCTCAAAAAGTCCTTCGACTTGATAAATTTGTGTACCGGTTTAAAATATGACGTGATGAGTAAAACTACTCTACAAAAGTCCATTTTCAAATATCACCATTATTTACACCATATATTAAATAATTTAAAATAATTATTTAATAAAAATATTTTCTCTAAGTATTCCCGGTCTCTGTTCCTCGTTCGAGCGCGAAAAACTACTAAAAACCCTTATACATGAAATTTTAATAAACCAATAATTAAAACCACATATCCATGTCTCAATCATGCATTTAATGCATTAAAAATAAATTAATTAAAATACATAAGAAATTTAATAACTTGCATGCATGTGGTTTACGTGAACCTTCAAATTTTTGGGATGATGCATATTTCATGTGGACTTCCTTCAGTGGACCTTTTTTTAAGAAAAATTTCGTGAAGTGCAATAAGTCGCTTCTCTAGAGAGATAATTTTTTAATTCGTGAACTAGTAAAGCTAAACTCCTTGTAATGATATTACTGTATCATCATTCTTTTAAGTTCGGTAATTCTCAGTATGGACTGTCGGACAAATGAGTAGAATTGTAATTTCAGGTTCATTCCAATTGCAGGTCTCCACAGCTGTTGTTGAGCCTTACAACAGTGTTCTCTCAACTCATTCCCTTCTCGAGCATACAGATGTGGTTGTGCTCCTGGACAATGAAGCCATTTACGATATATGCCGAAGGTCATTAGACATAGAAAGGCCTACATATACCAATTTGAACCGATTGATTTCCCAGATCATATCATCCTTGACTACTTCTTTACGATTTGATGGTGCCATTAATGTTGATATTACTGAGTTCCAGACCAACCTCGTCCCATATCCTCGGATCCATTTCATGCTATCATCTTATGCTCCCGTCATCTCAGCTGAGAAAGCATATCATGAACAACTATCAGTCCCTGAGATCACAAATTCAGTTTTCGAGCCATCGAGTATGATGGCAAAATGTGATCCAAGACATGGGAAATACATGGCATGTTGCTTGATGTACCGTGGAGATGTTGTTCCCAAGGATGTCAATGCTGCTGTTGCTACCATTAAAACCAAACGAACTGTTCAGTTTGTTGACTGGTAAGTAAATTTCTTGTAGCTTCTGGACAATGGTGGCTGGTGATGGCACTTAACTATCAATTTGCATTCGTTGAACTGTCTAAATTTATAATGATGTTATGTTCACGATTAATTATAAAATGAGTTGTCACATAAAATTACCCTTTCTGAAATCAGTTGGCCCGTGGACTCAACAGGTGCCCAACTGGCTTCAAGTGTGGAATCAACTATCAACCTCCAACTGTGGTACCTGGAGGTGATCTTGCCAAAGTGCAACGAGCAGTGTGCATGATCAGCAACAACACAGCAGTCGCCGAAGTTTTTTCGCGTATTGACTACAAATTTGATCTCATGTATGCCAAGAGGGCATTTGTTCATTGGTATGTAGGTGAAGGAATGGAGGAGGGGGAGTTCAGCGAAGCCCGTGAAGATTTGGCTGCTCTCGAAAAAGACTATGAAGAAGTTGGTGCCGAAGGTGCAGATGACGAGGAGGAAGGCGAAGAATAGTAACAATTATTCATTGGCACCTTTCAAGTACAAGTTTGTTGAATTACTGATGTTGGCTACTCTCCCAGTTGCCTGCGTAATTACATTTATGAATAATATCATGTTGTGTATTGCTGTTTACCAACTTCTGTGTGAAAAATTTCAGGAGAACCTAAAAAAACATATGAAGTATTGTAACTTGGTGCTGGACATCATATTGTACGGTTAAATGCATTTAAATTCATAAGACAAAGAAGTAAGCAGGAGGCAATTATTGTTGAGCTTCTGTGACGCTCAAAGGGTTTGGCTACTGATCGAGACCGACTTTAAAAAATCGAACTAAGCTTGTAATAACGTAACAAATCGAATGTTTTTATGAACTAACCAAATTTCTTAGCCAAATTGGAATAGCTATGTATGAAACTTAACTTTTCGACTGTGGCTTTCAGTAGCCAAGGCGAAATCAAATAAACCAAATTTACTGAATTGTCCATTCTGATTTGCTTAATAAATTATGTTTGGTTGAAGATTCGTCCACTCAGAAAGCAGGCTTAAAATGAAGGAACTATCTTTAGGGCTGCGGATATTTTAATGCAATTGAATTCGACTCGAACGAATGATATCCAACTGTTACTTGCCTAAATCAATCTGGCTACTTTGTTAATTGTTTGATTAGTATGATTAGAATAGGATTGCTCTTAACATAAAGGGAAAGGTGTAACCAACCGATGCTCACTTTATGACAGCATAAAAATAGTTTTTTTTTTTTTTGAAAATAGCATAAAAATAGTTTCAAAATACCATATTAATGCACTAATAATCAAATGCTTGATCTCCAAATACGAAAGAAAGGTTTACAGAATATGATTTTGGTACCACCAAGACAAGACAAAAGGATCCTAGCTCAAAATATAGCCGAACTCGGTAAAGTCCCAGAAACCGCAGCTGTTAACACGAAAAGAAACAGAGAGCTGAAACACGTGGCTGTTTGCCATATGTACAAGCATCTATCAGTCGTCACTCATCACCAGATCCATGTTTTCTTATACTTGTGAACTCCAGGTTCTTGTTCTCCATTTCTACTGAAACCAGATACAAACTGTGGTTACTTCAGATAAAGAAAATGATTCAAACACAATTAGGATCAGCGATCTCACACACCAACCATGAGGCTCCACTGTTTCTGGTGAGGGAGTCTTGAACTAAGAGTTCAATACATCTGCACTAAATAAAAGATGGACACACTTAAAAACTAAGTAGCCCACCAGCATATGTCTTACATATAAAAAGGAATAGACATTAGTGATCATGCTGGTAGAAGCATTATTAGACAAGTAGAATTGGATATTTATCCCAAATGTTAGGAAATGTAAAATTAAAAAGCATTACTTTCCAAGTATCCTTCATGTAGATTTGTTGGATCAGTCGCATCACTGCTTAAAGAATTGATGAATGCGTCACCCTTTAGCAGACAAGTCCACTTAACAATCGTATGAACCGGGATTGAAAGCCAAACTACCACCATAACCAGCTTTTCTAGTGATAACACTCCTGTCAGTTTGAGTCATCGTGGCATCTATCACGCTCCGAGACTGAAGTGTGAAACATCCGGTATTAATCACAATCACATAATCGTAAAACAACAAGTCTCGTTGCATAGTATATACTAAAACCAGTCTATTTCATAAATAGCTCAAAATAATATTGTCTTTACAATGAAAAACTCCAAAAAAAATAGCATTACGGAAGCGTGTTACAACTTAATAAAATAATTTTGAAATAAATGACTAAACTAAATTCGTCAAGATCGAGAATTTTAGAGTCCAAGGGTAAAATGATTATTTTATTTCTCGGGTAGTACGAAAGGTCTGGAAGTGTCCTGAAGAATCATAATACATGCTAAATGATATTTTAAAATAATTATGATGAAAAGATGGTATTTTTATAATGTATACTAAAGCGGTACGATTCTTCCAGAAAAATGATATTTTACGAATTTTGAAAGATACGATATTTTATAAATAAAATGAAAGAAAATTTTTTGAAGGATGTGAATTGACTGTGACAAACATAATATGATATGATATTGTTGGGGTATCGTGAGGGAGAAGGCCCCAGAGGGAGCCCATTTACGGCTGAAGGCCCAGAGGAAGTCCGACGATCGTCTTTTCCACTTTTGGCGAGGCCCAACGCCCGCCCTCATGTACAATGATGAGCTAAGACTGATCAGTCGACCACATGATGATACGCTTACAGCTAATAACTTTCAAGAATCAAACTTCACCAAAAACGATATATAATGATGGAAAGCTTCACGATTTAACGACTTATTATTTATTTACGCTTACAAATTTATGCTAGCTATTTTAAATAAAAGTATGATTTTTACGCATGTGCCTGTATATGTATTATTTTTTACTCATGGTTAGAACGTGCTGAGTCATTAGACTCACTAGGTTTGGATGGTTTTAGGTGAGGCTGATTTTGAGAGAGGAGCTGACGCTTGAGTGGATCGAGTGCGGCAGTACACTCCCAAGAGATATTTATTTTTCGCACTTATTTAGTATTTTAAAGTTTACGAAAATATTTTGATGATTATTTATTTAGATATTTTATGCTTTATTTAGTAGTCTAGTTTTGAATTTTTTTAAAAGTTGACGTATGATTTTGGTGGTTGACGATTTATGGATTTTTATTCATTTGAGATTTTTAAATGTTGAGTTTGATTTTAAATGAGTGTTTCGAATTTTATTATTACAAAAAAAATTTATTAGGATTTTAAAGTATAAAAGTAAGGGACGTTTCAGTTGGTGTGAGAGCGAAAAATCCCAAAAGGGTTGTGTTACTGCCACTCCGAGAAGCTCAAAAGTTACGCCTCAAGTCTGTGAGTTTTACTGGTTTAAGATTTATATGCTGAGTTTAAATGTTTATATAATACATGAATTAAGAAGCTAGACGTAATTTTAAATTTAAATGCATATTGGTTACGTGGTTTGGACGATATGTACATATATGCCTCCTAGACGATTTCTTCGTAGAGATAGTGAGGATATGCAGGAGGAGGAGATTCTACCGCCTCCACCTAATCAGGATGCTAGTGCTCGTGTGCTAGCCGATATAGTTTGATTACTGGAGCAGCATGTTGGGAATGCTGCGAGGGTCCGACCTGAGGCGGTTTATGAGCGGTTTAGGAAGATGGATCCCGAGGACATTTCTGGCACTACTGATCCATTCGTGGCTAAGGGATGGATTAGGTCTTTGGATGTGATTTTTAGGTATATGGACATGGCGGATTTGATTGGATTCGTTGTACCATTTATTTGCTGAAGGGCGACGCTTTCTTATGGTAGGAGGGAGCGTAGCGAGGAGTGAATCTGGCGACATTGACTTAGAAGGACTTCAAGAGGGTATTCTTCGAGAAGTATTTCACCGTCGATGTCCGTTCGAGGTTGAAAATAGAGTTATGATTCTCCGCCAGGGAGATTCGTCTGTTGCTGAGAATGTTAAGAAGTTCTATAGGGGTTGTCACGTTGTGCCCCTAATCGCAAATGACGCTGCTGAGAAGCTGAGACACTTCCTAGATGGTCTTAGGCCTACTGTGCGCTGGGATGTGCTGTTGGAAGACCCGACAAGTTATAATGATTGTATTACGAGGGCCTTCAGTGCAGAGCAGTTGCTTACAGATATTGAGTGAGAGATGCAAAGAAAGAGGCCACCTCCACAGCAGCAGTCACAGCAGAGCAAGAAGCCATTTACGGGACCACCGAAGCGCCCGAGCCAGCAGAAACCGCAGGGGCAGCCACCAAGGGAAGCTGTCCCGAAGACTGATGAGAAACCGTACTGCAAGAAGTGCAATCGCCATCACTTTGGAAAGTGCATGTGGGGCACCTACAAGTGCTTCATGTGCGGAGAAAGCAGGCATAAGGGTGCTGATTGCCTGAAGCAGAAGCAGCCCACCACTGGAAGGGCTTATGTGATGTATGATGAGCAAGCAGATCCAGACACTATGCTTATTGGAGCAAAGCATTCTTTCATATCAGAATCCTTCGTGAACCGATTGGAGATCTTACCGGAGGACGCGGAGTCGGGTTTCAGAGTCACAATGCATTCATGCGAACATATGATTTCTACAAGCATGGTTAAGGATGTGGAGCTCAAGTTGCAGAGGAATATCGTTCGAGCAAACCTTATTGTATTATCAATGCCCGAGTTTGACATTATTTTGGGCATGGATTGACTCACACTGAACGAAGCTAATATCGAATTCCGGAGGAGGTCAGTATCTATTAGACCGCCCAAATGGTAAAGCATTCATCTTTGAGGTGGTGCAGAAAAATTAAATGCCGCACATTATTTAACGCATTCACGCGAAAAAGTTTATCCGAAGAGGCTGCCAAGGTTTTCTTGCTAGTATTATATCCATACCCAACAGTTGCAGTCAATTGATAGATGATGTGGAAGTTTTCAAGGACTTTCCGGATGTATTCCCTGACGATATTTCTAGCATCACACCCAAGAGATAAGTTGCTATTGAGTTGATGCCTGACACTGTACCGATATCTAAGGCACCATATCGTCTAGCGCCTTCTGAGATGAAAGAGTTAAAAGATCAAAATCAAGAGCCGCTAGACAAAGGATTCATTTGCCCTAGTTTCTCTCCATGGGGCGCGCCGATAGTGTTTGTGAAGAAAAAGGATGGGAGTATGAGTCTCTGCATCGATTATCGAGAACTGAATAGAATGACAGTGAAGAAAAAGTATCCATTACCCCAAATCGTGGATTTATTTGATCAGTTGCAAGGAGCTTCGGTATTTTCAAAGACAGATCTTCGGTCAGAATATCACCAGCTGAGAGTAAAGGAGGCAGATGCACATAAGACGGCTTCCAAAACGCGTTATGGGCATTATGAGTTTCTGGTGATGCCTTTTGGACTGACTAATGCCCAGTGATCTTCATAGATCTCATGAATCGCGTATTTCAGCCCTACCTCGATCAGTTTATTATTGTCTTCATCAATGATATTTTGATCTATTCCAAGAGCCGAGAGGAGCATGATCGAAAATTATATGCAAAGTTCAACAAGTGCGAGTTTTGGCTAGAAAAAGTGTCATTCCTAGGCCACATCATTTCGAGTGAAGAAATATAAGTCAACCCATCTAAGGTCGAGACAGTTAAAGAGTGGTCAGTGCCTAAAAGTGTAACAGAAATCCGCAGTTTCTTGGGTTTGGCTGGCTACTATCACAAGTTCATCAAGGGTTTTTCATCCATGGCTGTATCCTTGACATCCTTGAAGAAGAAGAATGCGAAATTTGTATGAGGATCGGAGTGTCAAAACAATTTTGATCAGTTAAAGCAAGCACTCACTACCGCGCCAGTTCTAGCTATGCCGACAGAACAAGAGGAATATTTGTTATATACAGATGCTTCGAAGCTAGGATTGGGTGCAGTTCTCATGCAACACGATCGAGTCATAGCGTAAGCGTCTAGACAGTTGAAAATCCATGAGAAAAAATTATCTGACGCATGACCTTGAACTTGCAACAGTCGTATTTGCGCTTAAAATTTGGAGACACTACCTATATGGTGAGAAATGCAAGATCTTTACAGATAACAAAAGTCAAAAATATTTCTTCACCCAAAAAGAGTTGAACATGAAACAAAGAATATGGCTAGAACTTGTAAAAGACTACGACTGTGATATTAGCTATCATCCCGGTAAAGCTAATGTAGTTGGAGACGCTTTGAGCAGAAAATGGATAGTCTTGGCCCAATTATCAGTGCAGAAACCTCTGCAAACAGAAATTCAGTGGTTTGATCTTGAAGTTTATGCTAGGGAAATACCCCTAATCCCGCTACTTTAACAGTACAGCCTACTATGCGAGATAGAATTCGAGCTGGACAGTCTAACGATGAGCAACTTTAGAAATATAGACAGGGAGATGAATCAAAAGGCAGAATGTTATATTCAGTCAAAGACGACATTGTCAAATATCAAGGACGACTATGGGTTCCTAGTGGAGATTCACTTAGAGTTGATATTTTGATAGAAGCCCATAGTACTCCTTATTCTATAAACCCCGGGAGTACAAAAATGTACAAGGACTTGCAGCTCATATATTGGTGGTCGGGAATGAAACTAGATATTATGCACTTCGTATCCATATGCTTGGCGTGTCAACCAGTGAAGGAAGAGCATCAAAGACCACCGGGAATGCTCTGATCACTTCCCATTCTCGAGTGGAAGTGGGAGAATATCACTATGGACTTTGTGATAGGTTTGCCAAAGATGGTGAAAGGATACAACGCCATTTGGGTACAAGTGGACCGTCTTACTAAATCAGCACATTTTCTATCGGTAAAAACGTATTTTTCCATGACACATTATGTGGAGCTATATATTTGAGAAATAGTCAGACCGCATGGGATTCCAGTGTTTATAGTGTCAGACAGAGACACACGATTCATTTCATTGTTCTGGAAGAATTTGCATGCGGCCTTGGGAACCAAGCTACTATTCAGCACCTCATTTCATCCTCATATAGATTTTAGAGGATCTACTTAGAGCATGCGTGATCGATTTCCAAGGGAGTTGAGAACCGAAGCTATCTTTAATGGAGTTCTCTCACAATAACAGTTATCAATCATCCATAGGGATGGCTCCATACGAGGCACTCTACGGAAGGAAGTGTAGATTGCTCATCTATTGGGACGAGGTAGGAGAAAGAGCAGCAATGGGGGACCCGAGATAGTTCATCACACCGCAGAAATAGTCGCTAAGATCCGAGACAGAATGAAGAATGCTCAAAGTCAAGAGAAAAGCTATGCGGATAAAGAAGACGAGATCTCGTGAAACATCTACTACTTAAAAAGTGCTATAATTTTTTTTTTTTGTAAACTTAATTTCGAAATTAAAATCTTGCATGCATGCACTACTACAGAAAATACCCTTTTAAAAATGATCGTAATTAGATAACAAATAAAAAACTACAGTTAAAAATGGCCAACTCCTCCATCCAAAAAATGTGCGTAAAAATAAACCAAGTAAAAGTCCTAATTATCATCAACCTGTCAAAACCGGTGCATAAAAAAATGTTCATGTCTAATCTAAACTCATAAAATCGTGATGTGCGGAAAATATGGTCTTCAAGTCATGTGCGGACATCCAGCCCTGCCTACTCCGAATTTGGCACCCCCAGCCTCCTCGTCAACATGCTCACATCTGCATCATACTTACCTAATGAGTGAAAAAATTCAACACAACTGTATCGTTAATAGCAAATACATATACATAACAAGCAACAGTGAAAAGTGTTGCAATAAAATATGTTTCATGATCTTAAAAATGTAAACATAAACATATCGTAAAACCATGTGTGTCAAAACAGCTCATCGTATCATCATATACTAATACATTTACTTTAATTGAATTCAATTCATTAGTTGTGACTTTCGTATTAGCTCTAATCGTATCAGCTCTATTCGATGGATCCATCTATGTATAACCGTGGTACCTGGCTGCTGTCGGACATCAGCGACAATATTACCCATCCACTGAGAATATGCCTCAGCATCATCGTATACATATATCATCGGTCATAACCAATTCCCGGCCTTCAAAAACATCATCATTTTCATCACTTATCAAAATCATGCACATACGTAATTTTCTTTAAAACCAAGCATGCAACGTGTTTTTCATGATTTCATAAAAATTGCGATTCGTGATACAAAAACATTTAAATAAAACATGTAAAATTGTGCTCAGGGTGTTTCCAGGACTAAAATCTTGACTCAAGTGAAAAATGACCATTTTGCCCCTCGAAACCCAAAATGACCATTTTACCCCTGGACCTCTAAATTTCGACCCGAAACTTACCAAACTTCTTAAAACACACCAAAACATATTTATAAGCATTTCTTAGACGTAAACTCGAGCTCGTTTCAAAACTTAAATGATTCGTTTTAAACTTGGACCGGGGTCTCGATTTTAGCCCGAATCAACCTGAGACTTGACCAATTTTTTTCCCAACTCAAACCAGGACCTAACTCTACTTGACCAGCCTCTAAACCAATAATTTCAGGCCCCTTGTGATCCCCAAACCATAACTGAAAGTTGCTGGAAATTTCTGCAAGTGCACACTCGAGACCCTAGTGCACCAACTCTTGAAAATTTCGCTCCTAGCCTACAAGCCGACGTGACCAGCCTCGCACCAGCCCCTCCTAGCCCACCTTAGGAACCTACGGACCAACCTAACCCCAGCCCTCAGCCCCATGCAAGCGTACCACTCGAACCACCAAGAAAACGCACGGTTGCGCCTCATTCGAAGCACAATCGGCTCTTAGCCAATCTACCTCCTTCCTAACCAAGACCAGCTGGTTATGGACCTCCCCTAGACCTCGGTTGGACCCTCCTGGATCATGCCTTGGCCTGGTTCAGCCCTCACACAACCGAGTCCACCAAAAACCCTCACCAAACAACTCAAAACCCTAGCCGCCTAGTGCCACAATTCGGCCCTCACCTAGACCGTGCACCTCCTAGACTTCCAGCACCATGTCACTTTAAGTTAAAACTCACACGCCCCTTAGAACTCATGGAAATCGGCAGCCCCTTGCAACAATACATGAAAACGTGAGGAATGAATGAAGGAATGATGCAACTTTCATGTCAAACTTGTAACAAAAAAATGCAAACTCAAGATATATCACAAAATTTTCGTGCAAATACATAATCTTCAGCATAATTTTAGCGTGAATGAATAGAAAAGGAAGATACATGCATGCCTTTGCGTTTATATGCTCGAAAACTTGAAGGTGTTTGCGAAGAACGCAAACCGGAGGAGTGGGAAAGGATTTTTTCTTGAAAGCTTGAGAGAACCTTGAAGTGGATGCTGTATTATTTTCGAAAATGTTGCTGATGGAATGAGGGAGGGACGGCAACTTCAATACAATAGGGTTAGTGTTTAGTTTATTAGGTTTAGTTCAAAATATAATACACTAATGGGCCCTTAATTCAAAATTAAAGGGTTAAAAGGGTTTTGGGCCCATTAAGCACTAAAATAAACCCATCAAGCCTAATAACACTCCCGAAAAATATTTCGTTTAGGTATGTTTCTGAAAATATTGCCCGAGCCCTCAAAATGTTCCTCGATTCGCTATAATTTGCGTATCGATTAAAAATACAACCCGGCGAGTAAAAATACCGACCAAGGCCCATTTTTCGAAAACACCCTTAAAAAACTTCATATTAAATAATTAAAATTAATCATTCAATAAAAATATTTTCCTTGAATTTTCCCGGTCCCTGTTTCTCGTTCGAGCGTGAAATGCGACTATAAACCCTAATGCATGAAACATTAAAATAATCATGAAATAAACTCTAACCATGCAATAACCATCAATTAAAAGCATAAAAATTTTTAAACATATATTTTAAATAAAACCCTAGATTGCATGCATTCAGGTTATGTAGTTCGAATTTTCCTAGACCTTACACATCTCGAGTTTGCAGTCGGTGACCACGTATTTATAAAGATAGCACTTATGAAAGATTTTATGAGATTTGGCAAAAAAGGCAAACTCAGTTCGAGATTTATTGGACCATTCAAGATACTAAAACGAGTGGGAGCATTAGCAATTCGAGTGGCTTTGCCACCTAATCTCACAGGAGTTCACAATGTCCTCCACATATCGATGCTCTACAAGTACATGTCAAACCCTTCACATTTACTGAATTTTGAGCCACTATAGATTACAACAAACCTTTCCTATGACAAGAGACCTACTTAAATCTTGGACAGACAAGAGAGAAGGCTGCGGAACAAGGTGATAAAAATGGTCAAGGTTAAGTGACTGAATCACTCGGAGAAAGAAGCTACTTGGGAGACCGAGACATGGATGAGGAGTCGCTACCCAAAGTTATTCGGTATGTCTTAATTTCGCGGACAAAATTGTATTTAAGGAGGGGAGAATTTGGAATGTCCAAAAAATCAGTCCACGTAAACTACATGCATGCAAATTATTTAAATTGCTTAATAGCTTTATTTAATCGATTTTAAATGCTTAAATGATACATGTTATATGATTGAAGGTTTAATTGCATGATTTCATGAAATTAAAGATTTTATCCGAACATTCGATAATAGGCAGGGGAAAGGAAACCGAGAACGACCAAGATGAAAAATATTTTGTTTAAATGTTTTAAGGCTCGATAATTAAAATTTTCTAAAAATTCTGAAGTCCAAAATATTGTACGAGACGAACTCGATTTTATCTGGGAAGTTGGTTTTATTCAAACGAAGGAATTTTAAAGGGCCTTTAAAATTATTATTTTTGAAAACAAATTTTTGTAAACTTTTATTTTACAATTGAATATGTCTTAATGGGTCTAATTTTCCTTATATTAGTGGGCCTAATTTCTCCTAGACTTGAAAGCTCAAAACCTTAACACATTAACACCTAAATTTTTGAAAAAATAAATAGAAACCTAGGGTTCTTGGGACTCCTAGCAGACGAAACCTTGCACATACACCACACACAAATTTTTGAAAAATTGGAGAGCAAAGTTCAAGGATTTTCATCCCCCTTTTTTTCTTTTCTTCGTAACCCACGCCAATGATTGAATATTCGAGCGTTTTAAATGCAAAGTGAAATGTTCACTACTCGTTTTTCTTAAAAAATACTAGAATATTTTTTTCCAATTCATTCGGTTGAAAAGCTAAGCATTTAAAATATATATATTTTGCACAATTTAAAAATAAATCAATCAACTATTATTTGAAAATCCAAAAGAAAGTAATTCAAAGCATAAAGTCATAAAACGTCAACCAACCTAAACTAACATTATATAAAAAATAAACTTAAATTCAGATCCTCTCAAAACCCTCTCAATAGCATCATAATCATAAAATCTTTAAGTAATCATAAATCATAAACTTCTTTTATTTGCGCAAAACTAGCGACGGTCCTCGGGTTGTGTGCACATTCAGTCCAACAAGATCAACCATCAAGACCTCCATTAGCATCAAACTCATGCTCACCTGCATCGATCACACCTGATCACACTTAGTGAGTCTATTGACTCAGCAAACCTTAATTATGATAACAAATAATACATATACATTCATAAGAAACAGTGAAAATACTTTTACTTAAAATAGCTTTTCATGAGCATAAACTTTAACGTTTTCCTTTCAACATATCATTTTATATTTTTTTTTCATCATATACGTATACGTTTCCCTTTTTATTGAATTCAAATCCTCAATTGTGACTTTCGTATTAGCTGTAGGTCGATGGATCTATCTACGTATTACCTCGATACCAGACGGCGAGAACATCAGTGACACTCTCAACCGTCAACTGAGACTTGGCCTTACATATTATCGTATCATCGTATTAGTCACAATCAATTCACCTCCTTCAATATTTCATATTCCCATCACTTATAAAAATTCATGCACATATAAATTGTTTTCTTTTAACCAAGCATGAAATATCTCTTTTAGCATTAACGTTTCATCATAAAATTACATAAACATTTACAATAACCATTTTAACATTTATTATAGCATTCAGGTCACTTCCATGACGTCTAACATTTTTCAGGTGTAAAATAACCATTTTGCCCCTGGAACTCTAACTTTCTGTATTTGTCCTTAGACCATGAAACGACGACCCAAATCATTCCAAATTTAACATATCACCTAAACCATTCCCATAAATATTTCTTAAAGGTAAACTTAAGCCCCTCGACTAGTTTCCCAATTCGCTTTTAAAGCTTAGACGTACACCCCGGTTTTGAATCGTATTGACTCGAAACTTTACAAAACTTTACCAAATTTGCACTAAGGCTTAATAACACCTAACTAAACCATATTCAACTCAATTCAATCCCATTAAAGTCTTTGATCAATCTAGGACGGCTACTGAACCCTTGCCCATATTTCCGAAACCCTAGTTCATAAGGCCATGCAAGCTTCGACCCGAGCCCTCAAGCAACCCGACCAGCCCCTAGTTTAACACCCTAGCAACCCGACCAGCCCCTAGTTAACCACACTGGACCCTACTG
Source organism: Primulina tabacum (assembly GCF_025594145.1). Classification (NCBI taxonomy): domain Eukaryota; kingdom Viridiplantae; phylum Streptophyta; class Magnoliopsida; order Lamiales; family Gesneriaceae; genus Primulina; species Primulina tabacum. The sequence goes on along the minus strand of NC_134552.1, from coordinate 44,677,760 downwards.
GACCCCTATGGAGCCTACTGGACCGAGCTTGAGAAGCCTAAAACCCACAGCCCCTCAAACCCGTCCCAAACGTATGTGCACGGCTCCCACACATCACGTGATCGCCCTAGCCCTTCGAACCAACCCTTGTGCATCCACTTTAGGACCATCATGCTTCCCCCTTAGGTCTCCTGTTCATGCCCTAAAATCAGCTAAAAATCGTGGTTCTCAAGGTGTCCTAGACGAAACCCTAGGCCCATGCAAACTCCTAATTTCCGTTCAGCTGTGAAGCCTTCAAGTACAGCCCTTATGCCACCTCCTATATGACTCCTAAACCCTCTGAAATTCGTCCCTTCAAGTTCCCCTACCATGACAGCCCCTTTTGTGCATCATTAGGAAGAGTTTTAAAAAAAACTCTATTTTTATGCATATAAAGCCATAAAAACGAAAATACAACGTAGTTTATCATAATTTTCATGCAAACATGCATCAAACATATAATATGGTGTGATAGATGATAAAAATGAGATTAAGGTGTGCCTTTGCGTTGATTACGCTTGAAAACTATTTCATATGCGAAGAACGTCGACGTAAAGGGGGACTTGCTGATTTTTTTCTTCAAACTGTGGCTTCCTCTTACAAATTACATGTAGTGTGTGTACTTAAATGCTGAAGGAAGAGTCCTAGTAGGTTTAGAGAGGGGTGGGGCGTGTGGTTATGGGGTTTGGGGGTAGAGTTTAGGGTCTTTTATTTTAATTGAAAAACATGATATATGTAACGTACCGAACTTTTTAAATCTATTTGAAATTTGTGAAGAAATAAAAATTTTCTTAAATAAATAATAATCTATCAAATTGCGATAAAATAAACTGCTCTTCTAAAAATATTTGAAGTAAAACAATTACAATCAAAGTTTGCAAAAAGGTAAACGTTTAAACAACGTAAACAATCTCGTGAAAATCAGATTATTTGAATCAACATGTATAAAGTTCTTAAAACATAGGCGGTCCTCGGGTTTAGCCTCATGTGCAGTCCAAGCTGGCTCATTGGTCCCCACCCCTCGTCTCCTCATACTCGTCCTCACCTGCATCGATCAAGTCTAGTGAGTTTAAAGACTAAACACATATAAACTGGGAATAACAAGTAATATGTAATAAAACCACGTGAATCTTTAAAGTAGAACGTACATGCTTAAACTAGAATGTAATAACATAAACATAGACGTGCCATCATCATAAAACTTTTCATAAGCATACTTGCATCATACATGCTTGAACAGGCATAAACTTCATCATTTTGCATAGAGATATGTTTCAAAGCAAGTAACCCATACATAAATGCGCCTGATCAGACTAAACCACAGTACTGGGCTGGCAGGGATGTCCACTACCGCATACATGAGATCCCCAGTCATGTTTTACCTGGTGGATTGGTACCTGGTCATGCTTTACCACTTTCCAATCCCGATCTAAACCTGGTCATGCTTTACCGGGATGGATAGGTCCTCGGCCACGTTCACCGACTTCCAAACCCGTTCATAATTGGTCACAAGACATTTAGCATACCTCAAAAACATAAAATATTTTCTTTTGCAGGTCAAACTTACTTACATGGCGTTGAGGGATTCATTGGGTCTCTCTTGTGGCCACTGCTGCACATACTAACACAATTACATGCACTTAATTTCATAACTTGGACGTAATAGTCGTGCTCACCACCCGAAGTAACAATTCACTTATGATGTTCTAACTCACTCAGAACTTGACCTCGTTTAATCCTCGTACTAAACCATGACATCGAACCCCGAGACAAATCTCTATATGAAGTGTGAACATTTCCCCAAACATGGAAGACATGGACCTAAATAGTGGTTTAAAAAGCCATGGACAAGCACCTAGGCGCTGGGCCTTGCTGCGCTGCGACGCTAGAAGGCCGCAGCCCTAGCGTCACGGCGCTTCGGCATGTGAATATTGGGCGATCCCCACAGAGCGCTGCGGCGCTAGTTCTGCGCCAACTTGACCCCAAAATCACAATTTTGATGCAAACTCTAAGCCACGCCCTATCGACTCGAACAGATGTAATGAGACTCAACTTAGGACGTTATGGCAATGTTTCAAACTCAAACAAATGTCCCAAAACAACAACACATAACAACGATGCGACACAACCCATAAACACGACATTTTGACACCAAAACACTTCCTACGACTTCTAATGCACCTAAGTGCCTATCGACACAAAACGAAGCACCAAAAATCATCCTAACATCATACTCATAATACTTAAACACAGCAGCGATCACCCAATGGTTCCCAATGAAGCCTGCAACAAATAAACTTCAAGAACACGTCAAGAACACATTTTTAGAAAAGCGCGGTTTGATCAGTCCCACAAAAACGATCATAATTCACTCATTTATTGCCCAAAAATCACGAATTTATAGTCAAATCGAAGGTATCAAAAATCAATATGTTTTATATGTTGAAAACATTTCCAGAAAATCTACCGAATTTTCGCAGTAATCGAAATGACAACAAACACTTTTTTATCTAAAAATTTGGATCTAAATATCATTTCAAACGTTTTTGCTCAAACTTTTTCATAGCATACATGGATTTTCACGCGTAATAAACATCACAACACATAATATGACGAAATTGATGCAGAAACAATAGAATATGCATGCCTTGATCTTTCAAAATTCTTGGAACGACGATACCGAAGCGGGAAGGATGCGAGGGTTGATTCGAGACGAACGTGGCACGATTTTTCTTAAAGAAAAATGAACGATGGATTGCTAGAAAATTTCAGAGGGAGGGGCGGCTGCTAATACACTAAGAACCCTAAGTTTTTGTTTTTTTTGCTCTCAAAAACTTAAATGAAATGGAAGACAAGGGAAATGTGTGTGTGTGAATCGTGAGTGAGTGTGTGAGAAAGTGTATGTGTGCATGAGTTTTTAATTAATTAAGGACTAAAATTTTCTTAATTACACAATTAAAAATGCTAATTAAAAGTGTTAATTCCCACCAACTAAACAAAATCCCCTAATTAAAAATAAAATGCACAATTGCTAAACTTTAAAATTTTTAAAATCACAAAATCACCTAATAATTAAATTAGGCTTTTAAAATGCTGAAAACTAAATAAATCCTTTAAAATGCCCCATTCCTAACTTAAAATAAGATACCACATTTTAAAATCGCCAAAATCGTCGACGGTCTCTTTTCCTTGATCCCGCATCGAATAATCGTCTGAAACATGAAACTCAAGAAAGCATTTTAACGTGCATCACATAAACATAAATAATTTAAAATAATGCAAATTCATAAATCATGCACCGCTAAAATCATTTTAAACTTAAATAAATCATTTTAACAATAAATGCATAGGTTTTACGTGTACTGATTTTGGTTCTACATAGGCCCATTAACCTATTATAATATGCCAATTAAGCCCATTAGTTAATATTTAAAATATTTTGTTTAGAAAAGTTTGTGAAAATAATAGTCGAGTTCTCAAACAGTCTCTATTTTCGTCGAAAATTGAATACCGGTTTAAATACGACTCAGCGTATAAAAACATCTCATTTTCGAAAATACCATATAACACATACCATATATTAAATAATTAAAAATGATCATTTAATAAAAATATTTTTCCTTTTTCAGCCCTCAGTCTCCGTTACTCGATCGCATCTCGAATAACCTTTAAAACACAATTTTATGCATTCTCGTAGAAAGGTACATTTTAAACATGCAAACATGCACACCATAATTAATTCATGCCATTAAAATATTTTAATTAGTCATTTTCCATTTCTTCTAGATTTGTATGCATTTGAATCACGTTATCACGGTTTGGACCTTACACCATATGCATGATTTATGTTTTTAAGCATGAAAAATTATTTAGATCAAATTATTGAATGTTAGATGTATATTTTTAAAGTTGCAATGTTTTTATACGTATATGAGTCGTGTTATGATTTTTAATCGGTACGCTGCCAATATAAAATGTTAAAGGGCTAGGAAAAGTGTCGTTTAGGCACGAGATGATGGCTGGACAGTAGCATGAGGGTTGTGCATGGTTAGCTAGATGAACCTAGGGTTTCTTCATGGGTTTTCCTTGTGGTTGGGTCGACTAGGGAGGAACCGCACCAGGGCTCGGCCAGGGCTTGGGCGTGGCTTGGTTTAGAGTCTAGGAGGAGACCTATGGTGACCGAACTCCTCAAGGTTCGAAGAAGAGGGCAGCCGCATGCTTAAACTAGGGGCTAGGGTTTGCGGCTGGTTGCAAGGGTTGGGCCCATGGCTGGTTGGGTGGCTAGGCTGGTCCCGTAAGGTCTAGGGAGGATGGCTTGGGGTCGGGACGTGGTCTGTGCAGCCATGGTCCAAGGTGGCTCGGGTTGGTGAGAGCTGCGACTTTGGGGTTTTAAAAGAGAGGGGTGCGCGATTTGCCTTTGGGTTAGGGGCTAGGTGTGCTGGTCCAGGACTGTTCATGGTGGTCTAGGAGGGTCTGGACGTGGTCTGTCAAGGGCTAGTTCAAGAAAGCTTGAGGGTGGCTCGATGGAATAGGCGCATGGCTTAGTTTGGGGAATTAGGGCTCGGTTTTGGGCTAGGAAGGAAAGTGGCTCGAACCGTGGTTCACAAGGTGTGGCTCGTGACTCACGAGGGTAGTTTATGTATGAAAAGTCCATGGTCAATTTGGGAAGAAAATATTAAGTTTGGAATTAATTCGGGATTAAAACGCTTCACGGTTTAGTTAATAAGTCAGTAAATCGAAATGCTCGGTTTTACATTTAGAAAATGTTAGAAGTCAAATTTAAGCTTATATGATGATTTGGGATAGTCTCGAGTCAATAAAAGTAAGAAAAATTCAAAATCGAGAATTTTAGAGTTCAAGGGTAAAATGATCATTTTACGTCCCGGGTAGTTCGAAAGGTCTGACAGTGTCCTAAAGAATCATAAAACATGCTAAATTATATTTTAAAATGGTTATGAAGAAAAGATGGTATTTTTACGATATATGCTAAAGCGGTATGATTCTTCATGAAAAATGCTATTTTTACGAATTTTGAAAGATAAGATATTTATAACTAAAAGAAAAGAAAATATTTTAAAGGAAGTGAATTGACTGTGACAAACATGACATGATATGATATGATATGATATGACTGGGTATATCGTGAGGGAGAAGGCCCCAAAGGTAGGCCTTTTACAGGAGAAGGCCCCAAAGAGAGCCTGACGATCGTGTTTCCACTTTTGGCGAGGCCCAGCGCCCGCCTCCATGTACAATGATGAGCTAAGACTGATCAGTCGACCACGTGATGATACGATTACATCTAGTCACTTTCAAGGATCAAACTTCACCCAAAACGATATATGATTATGGAAAGCTTAACGATTTATGATTTATTTACTGTTACATATTTATGCTTTCTGTTTTAAATAAAAGTATGATTTTTACGCATGTGCATATATATATATGTATTATTTGATACTCATGGTTAGAACATGCTGAATCATTAGACATACTAGGTTTGAATGGTTGCATGTGAGGATGATTTTGAGGTAGGCACTGATGCTTGAGTGGATCGATTCTGACAGTACACTCTCGAGAAACATTTATTTTCCGCATTTACTAAGTATTTTAAAATTTACGAAAGGAATTTGAGGATTATTTATTTAGAGATTTTATGCTTTAGTTAGAAGTCTAGTTTTTGATTATTTTAGAAGTTGACATATGCTTTTGGTGATTGACGATTTATGGATTTGAGATTTTTTAATGTTGAGTTTGATTTTAAAAGAGTGTTTTGAATTTTATGTTCACAAAAAAAAAAAAAACAGTAGAATTTTAAAGTTAAAAAGTAACAACGTTTCAGGTACAAATGAGAAGGCTTTTTAGGGTCCTTATGGAGCACAAAAAGGCATTTGGATGGAAGATAGCATAAATCACTGTGATACGTAATTCGATTTGCATGCATAAATTTATGATGGAGGAAACTGCATTACCTTGGTACAATCATGACGCCTCAATCCAAAGATACAAGAAATGTTAAAAGCTGAGGTCATCAAGCTATTGGACACATATATTATCAATCATATCTATGATAGTTTGTGGGTAAGTCATGTCTAATGAGTGCCAAAGAAGAGAGTTATGATTGTTGTTGCTAATGAAAACAATGAATCAATTCCTACCAAGACACTCACTGGTTGGAGAGTGTGTATAAATTATAGGAAATTAAATGATGCAACACGTAAGGACCACTTTCCCATTTCATTTATTGATCAAATGGTAGAAAAACTTTTTGGATATGATTTTTTTGTTTTCTCGATGGATATTAGGGATCCAATTATGCCACATTTTCATTTAGAATAATGTCTTTCATTTTATGTAATGCATTTGAAACTTTTCAACGATGCATGACGTCTATTTTTCATGATATTATAAAGATTTTCTAAACATGTTTATGTATGATTTCTCGGTGTTTGGTTCATGTTTGACATTTGTTTGAATAATTTGGATATAGCTTGACAAGGTGTGAGAAAACTAGTTTGGTCCTTAATTGAGAAATCCTCCAACAAGATTTGTCATTTCTATCAAAGGAAAATGTTTTTGTATGATGTTAAACTGTAACGTCCCGAAAATTTGAAGGTCCACGTGAACCACATGCATGCAATTTATTAAATTTCTTTGGTATTTTATTAAATTATTTTAAAGCATTAAATGCATGTATATTTCATTAATATGTGTTTTAATTCAAGGTTTGTTTAAAGTTTCATGCATTAGGATTTTTAGTTTTAGTTCGTGCTCGATCGAGGAACGGAGACCGGGGATATTGATGAAAAATATTTTTATTGAATAAGTATTTTTAATTATTTAATATGAGGTGTTTCTAAGTATGATTTTTGAAAATTGGCCTTGGTTGTGTAATTTACCCGTCGGATTTTATTTTTAACCGGTACGCAAATTTTAACGATTCGGAGGACTTTTTGAGGGTTCGGGTAATATTTTCAAAAACTTTCCAACACAAAATATTTTTCGGGAGTATGTTTTGACTTAATGGGCCTACTTTTAAGCTTATTGGGATTGAAAATCTTTGTAAACTCTAAACAATAATTAATGGCTCATTAGAGCTTATTATATTATTTAATTATTCTCCTAAACTCCACTAAACCTAATATTCTTTTCCATCAGCCTGACACCCTCACTTCTTCAGCCATTTTCACGTAAATCTCCAGTTGGTAGCTTCGGTCCTCCATTCTTTTGCAAACAAGTCTTCTTCCCGCCTCTCCGGTGCTTCCCCGACGCGAAATTCTTCAAGCTTTCGATCTTATATCATCAAGGCACGCTTGTATTTTCATTTTCTCATCTTACACGTCATATATATACTGAATTTAATATATTTGTATGAGAATTGTATGATCTACACCATGCTTGCGTTTTTGCGAAAGTTTGACATGAAATTTCGGTTCCTTTGCATGTTGCTCACGTTTTTATGATCCTTTTTGCAAGGGGCTGTCGAATTCTGGTTTTTTTATGGTGAGAGTGCTGTGTTTTAAGGTGACTAGATAAGGGGAGCCTAGGTATGCTTGGTTTTGAGTGAAGGCAGAAGCCTTTTATTCAAATCAGATGGGGTTCGATGCTTGTTTGTGGTTTATTAGAGGAGGCTCGGTTGTGTGGGGGCTGCACCTTGCTGAGGGGCGATCCAGGAGGGTGCAACCGAGGCTAGGGAAGGCCCTTAACCAGCTGGTCTCGGCTAGGAAGAAGGCGGCTAGTGTTAGGGTCGATGGTTAGATGGGTTAAGGCGATGGTCGATCGGTTTTTTTTGTTGAAGTGTGTCTCAGAACCCGCCACCCTCTGACATTTCAAATTCTGCGTCTTATTTTTTAGTTTTCTGGAAATGTTTTCAACATATGATTTTTAGTACTCTCTGTTATCTTCGATTCGATAGCAAATTCGTAATTTTCTGATTAGAAACGAGGGAGATATGGTTTTTATCGTAAAGTCGCTCAAGCTATAGAATTTCTGTGTCTCAAAACCTGTTACCTTCTGTCATTTCAAATTCTGCGATTTATTGTTTATTTTTCTAGAAATGTTTTCAACATATTATTTTTACTCTCTGTTATCTTCGATTTGATAGCAAATTCATAATTTTCGGATTAGAAACGAGGGAGATATGATGTTTATCGTAAAGTCGCTCAAGCTGTGGAATTTATGTGTCTCAAAACCCGCCACCTTCTGTTATTTCAAATTCTGCGACTTATTGATTGGTTTTAAGGAAATATTTTCGACATATGATTTGTATTACTCTCTTTTATATTCGATTCGATAGCAAATTCGTAATTTTCTGATTGGAAACGAGGGAGCTATTATTTTCATCGTAAAGTCGCTCAAGCTGTGGAATTTATGTGTCTTAAAACCCGTCACCTTCTGTTATTTCAAATTCTGTGACTTAGTGATTGGTTTTCTGGAAATGTTTTCAACATATGATTTGTATTACTCTCTTTTATCTTCGATTCGATATCAAATTCGTAATTTTCTGATAAGAAACGAGGGAGATATGATTTTTGTCGTAAAATCGCTCAAGCTGGGAAAATTTGTGTGTATACACTGGAGATTTCCAGCAACCTTTGGGCTTGTTTCTAGGTCCTAAGTTGTCTGAAATAAATGGTTTCAGAGGCTGGTCATGGAGGTTTGAGTCACGGTTTAAGTTGGGAAAATTTTGGTTAAGTTTCGGACTAAAACTGGGACTCCGGTCCAAGTTTTAAAACGAATCGGTTAATTTTTTAAACGAGCTCGATTTTACGTCTAAGAAGTTCTTTTTAATATGTTTTGGGATGTTTTAAGGTGTTTGGTAAGCTTCGGGTCGAAAATTTGAGGTCCAGGGGTAAAACGGTCCTTTTGGGTTTCCAGGGGCAAAATGGTCATTTTGCACCCAATTCGAGATTTTAGTCCTGGCAACGCCCTGAGCAAACTTTTATCATGTTTTAAATGGTTACGCATCACGTTTATGATTTTTGTGAAATTACGATAAATACGGTGCATGCTTGGTTTTAAGGAAAAAAAGTTACGTATATTCATGTTTTTATTAAGTGTTGAATATGATGATGTTTTTGAAGGATGATAATTGTTTGTGACTGACGATGTATACGTATACGATGACATAAGATATGATGAGATGAGGCCAAGGCTCAGTAGACGGGTAATGATGTCGTTGATGTCCCCGCCGCCCGGTACCGTAGTTATACGTAGATGGATCAATCGAATAGAGTTGATACGATAGAGCTGATACGAAAGTCGCAAATGATGAACTCAATTCAATTGAAAGAAAATGTTTACGTATATGATGACATGAGATGACATGTTTTGACATGATATGATTTTACACGACACGTTTATGTTCATGGTTTTAAGTTCACGAACTATATGTTGAGTGTGGTATTTTTCACTGCTCTTTGCCATATATATGTACTTGTTATTTCTGGTACAGGTGTGTTGAGTCTTTAGACTCACTAGGCATGTGTGATTCAGGTGAGCTTGATGGTGAGGGGACTGGAGGTGCCGAACTCTGAGTAAGCATACCAGGTGCGGTGACACGACCCGAGGACCGCATGTTTTCCGCATTATGATTCATGAGTTTTGAGAGGAAACGAACATTTTCATACGTTGATGATTTGAAGATTTTTATTCGTTTATGTTTACGTATGATTTTGGATGAGTTTGATTAATTTAAACTGCACCATTTTTACTGTCAAATGTTTAAGATTGTTTTTATTTATGTTATTTCGAAAATGTGAGATTATTTAAAAAAAATATTTACGCACTTTTAAAATGAATAGACGTTAGATAAGAATTACATGTGGGAGGATCCATTTTTCGTTTAAGGTTGTGCAGACAATTTTGTTTGAAGAGGTGTCCCTGAAAAAGATATGAAATCCAATATGAGTCACTGTGATGACCAAGAAGTAGGTGGGAATTTTGGCCCAACGAAAACTGCAGCAAAGATAATTGAATCTGATTTTTATTGGCCTCCAAAATTTAAAGATGCTTTTTACTATGTTTCTACATGTGATAGGCGTCAAAGGATGGATGATATTTCTAAAAATCATGAACTACCCTTAAATAATATTCTTGAATGTGAACTTTTTTATATTTGGGGCATAGATTTCTAAAAAATCCTAACGACCCATGATCAGTAGTGGTGCATGGATATGGGCGGAGGCCCATGTTGGTTCAGCCAAATGGCTCATGATCGTTATTCTAGGAAATTCGAACTACGCAACCTGACTGCATGCAATCTAGGGTTTTTACTAAAATATGTGTTAAATTATTTTAATGCATTAAATGCATGTTTATAGCATGAATATGTGTGTTAGTTCATGGTTTATTTAAAACTTCATGCATTAGGGCTTTAAGTTGTATTTCGCACTCGAACGAGGAACGAAGATCGGGGATAATTAGGAAAAATATTTTTATTAAATTTAAGTTATGGTGTAATTAGAGGAGAATTTCAAAAATGGGCCTTGGTGGAGTATTTTTACTCGCCGGGTCTTATTTTAAACCGTTGCGCAAATTTTAGCGAGTCAGAGGACTTTTGAGGGTTCGGGTAATATTTTCAAAAACGTATCTAAATGAAATATTTTTCGAGATTTTTATTGGGCTTTATGGGATTATTTTATTCATTAATGGCCTAAAACTCCTTTTAACCCCTTTAATTTTTATTAGGGGCCCATTAGTGTATAATTACATTAACATAATCTCAATTATCAAACCCTAAACATAGCACACTCCACACGCCCGCCCCTCTTCCATTCAGAAGCATTATTATGAATTCCAGCAGCCTCACTTTGAAAAATCCTCTCAAAATTTTCAAAGAAATCCCTCCCCACTTCTCCAGTGCACGTTCTACGCAAAGGTTTCGAGCGTTTAATTGCAAAGGCACGCCTATATCTCGTTTCTTGAATCATTCACATCAATATAACGTTGTTTGTATATTTTTGCATGAGAAGCATTCTATTTATCATGTGGTGTAAATTTTATTCGGTTTTGTCATGAAATATGCATACCTTGTTGTATATAACTCACGTTTTGATGATTCTTGTGCAATGGGCTGCTAGGGATAGGGTTATAGGGCTATCCACGTCAAGAACTAGGAGTTAAAGGTGCTGGAGTCGAGATGTGATCGTGCTTGGGAGAGGGCCGATCGGATTTTCTTGAAGGGCTAGAGAATATGGTGGAATGGTGAAGGAAAAGGATAGGTACGGCCATGGAGGACTGAACTAGGCTATGGTGTGGACCTTGGTGGGTCCAAGCTGTGGTCTAGGGAGGTCCAAGCATGGATGGTCTCGGGAAGAAGGTAGATCGAAAGGGGTAAACTTGACTAGGGCTCGGTTTCGTGACATTCGGGTAAAACGAGCATAACAGCTTGCATGGGACTAGGGTCCTTGGCTAGGTTGGTCCAGGAGGGTCCAGTGGTGAGTTAGGAATGGTTGGTTCAAGGTTGATTCGAGTTGGTTGAGTGTAGGGTAGAAGATGGCTTCAAAGTGCTTGGGATACTTTTCTGCCGCAAGGTTAGCTCTGCGGCGCTGCCCTTTAGGTGCCGCAGCACCCGGTCTTCGAAGCTGGTAGCGCTGCAGCGCTGATGTCGGGTGCCTCGCCGCTAAGCAAGCACCGCAGCGCCACAGTTTCAGTGCCAAGGCGCTAGTCAAGAGTATGAGGGGCTTTAGTTTTGGCGCTATTGTCTCGTTTGGGTATTGATACATCGTTATGAACGAGTTTAGTGAGGGTTAGATTGGGTCATACGAGGCTTGATTAGGAATCTTTAAATTATGATTTAATCGTGGTTGTCTTCGGTTCGAAATTTTGAGGATCAGGGTTTAAATGGTCAATTAGGGTTTCCAGGGGTAAAATGTTCAATTAGGGTTTCCAGGGGCAAAATGATCATTTTGCACGCGGGTCGAGTTAGCAGTCCTTGCAGCGCCCTTATCACAATTTGACATGTTTAAATGTTTATGTTACCACGTATATGACTTTTTATGGAAATATGAAAAAAAATACGTTGCATGCTTGATTTTAAGGAAATTTCCGTATATTCATGATTTTTATAAGTAATAAATATGATGATATGTTTTGAAGGATGAGAGTTGGTTGTGACTAATATGAACACGAACACGAACACAAACACGAACATGTAAGGCCAATGCTCAGTGGATGGGTAAATCGTCGCTGATGTCTCCGCCGCCGGGTACCACGGTTATACTTAGATGGATCCATTGAATAGAGCTGATACAAAAGTCACAACTAATTATCTGAATTCAAATAAAGAAAATGAACATGTATATGTTGATACAATGAGAGCAAAACCAACAGCCTCCATCGATTTCTCCCTAGGTTTTAATGAAAGCTCGTCCCCGCTCCTCCGGTTATAGCCCAACGCACGTATCTTCGAGTTTTCAAGCATTTACACGTTAAGGCACGCCTTGTATCATCCTTTTCTCATCATTTATACCATTTATATGCTGTAGTATACATTTTTTTGTGAAATTTCGTTGGTCTATCATATAGCATTGTTTTTGGCAAAGGTTTTGACATGAACATGCATTCATCTTGTCTACAACTTACGTCTTAGTTTGCCATGTGCAAGGGGCTGCCGAGTAAGGGTCCTAGGGGCTGTATATGTCGAGGAGTAAGGCGTCAAGGGGCTGGAAATGGTTGGAGTTCAATATTTTGTGATAGCCGATCAGTTTACTTGGGCGTATGTCTCGGCAATGGCTAGATGGAGAAGTTAGGGAGTTGCAGTCATGCATGGCTCAATTCTAGCCAAGAAGCTGACCCTCTCGGGTACGTGACAGGGTTGGGATAGGGCTATGAACAGCTGGTAGTGGTCTTGGAGTTGATCGAAGGGGTTTGGTTGAGGTTGGTATCGGTTGGAGTTCTTTGGGGTGATTCTCGGGTTGTTGCGCCTTGCAGCGTGCATGGGCTAGGGTTCTTCATTAGATTGGTCTAGGAAGGGTCCAAAGGTGGGCTATGAAGTGTTGGTTTGAGGCTAGCTCAGGTTGGTTGAGAGTAGGGTAGATGTTGTCATTGATGTAGAGCCCAAAATTCAGTACACGTAAAACCCATGCATTATTTAATTGTTGAATCATTTATTTAATTTAAAATGATTTTTTTTCTTAGCCATGCATAATTTATGAAAATGAGTTATTTTAAATTAGTCATGTTTATTGTGATGCACGATAAAATGTTTTTTTTTCGAGTTTCATGTTTAAGGCGATCATTCGAGGCGGGATTGAGGGAAAGACCGGTGACGATGTTGGCAATTTAAAAAAAATGTGGTGTTTTATTTTTAAGTTGAGGATGGGGCACTTTAAATGATTTGTTTAGTTTTAGCATTTTTAAGCCTAAATCATTTAGTTAGTAATTTTAAGAGTTTAAAACTTTAAAATTAGCATTTTTGGTGTGTGTTATTTTAATTGTAGAGTTTATTTTAAGCTTGGTGGGTTAGCCTTTTTATTAGTATTTTTACTAGTTAATTAGCACTAATTACACAGAAATTTAAACCCACACGCACGTTTTATGCACTCACACACACTTACATGTTTTTACACACACTAAAACCATAACACACACTACACGATTCTTTTCATCTTTTTCTTCAAAAAGAAATACTAGGGTTCTTCATTTGAACAGCAGCCGCCCCACTCCCCTATTATTATTCCAGCGATCTTGTGTGACACGGGGTCCGTGCCTTTACTTCCTTCACACGGACCCTTTGACGGACCCTGACACGGGGTCCGTGCCTTTACTTCTTTCGAGTAGCCAAATTTGCCTGCGTACACGGACCCCCACACGGACCATGGCACGGGGTCCGTGTCTTTGATTCCTCGCAAGTGTCAACTGTCCGAGCCTACACGGACCCCTTGACGGACCCTAGCACGGGGTCCGTCTCCCGTCTTCTTTCCGAATATTTCTTTTGCGTACTTTCACGGACCTATACACGGACCCGGGGACGGGGTCCGTGTGCTCACGTTTTTGGAAAAAATATTATGGTTGCTTTGGGGTTTGATGTCTTGGTTTAGTGCAAGGGTTATCAAGGTCGTGCCATGGGAAATTGTAGAATGTCCTAAGGAATGATTGAGCTTGAGAGTAAGTATGATTTCTACGTCTAAGTTATGCAAGTTAAGTATGCAATTTCATGTTAGTATATCGCAGCAACGGCCCCAGTTGAAGTCCAACGAATCCCTCAACGCCAAGTAAGTATGATGGCGTGCAAAGAAAATTTTTTAAGTTTTTGGAGGTATGCTAAATATCTTGTGACCAAATTATGTTAGGATTGGAAAGCGTTAAATTATGAACGGGGACCAATCCGCCCGTTAAATTATGAACGGGTTAGATCGAGGTTGGAAAGCGTTAAATTATGAACGGGGACCAACCAGCCCGTTAAATTATGAACGGGGATCTCATGTATGTGGCAGTGGATACGTCCCTGTCAGCCCAGTACTGTGGTTTGTCTGATCAGGCATTTATTATGTTATGGGTCACTTGCTTTGAAACATGCCTCTACGCAAAATAAAGTCATGTATGTTTAAGTACGTTCAGTTATGCAAGCATGTTTATGAAAGCTTTCAAGTTATGGCACGTCTATGTATGTACGTATGTTCAAGTTACGTTATGCAAGTTCAAGTTTTAGTATGTACGCTCTATTTTAAAGTTGCATGTGGTTTATACATGTTGAGTCTTTAGACTCACTAGACTTGATCGATGCAGGTGAGTATGTTGATGAGGAGACAGGAGGTGGCGACCAAGGGGCAGGCTTGGACTGAGCGGCAGGCTAAACCCGAGGCACCGCCATTGTTTAAGTTTTATGCAAAAGTTAAATTACTCTGATTTCATATTTTGATGGAAATACTTTGAGCAAACCTTTTGTGAGCAAATTTTATTGTAGTTATTTTGAACAACCATGTCTTATGGGGGACTTGGTTGAGATATTTTATGGCAAACTTTGAGGGTTATTTTATGTTTAAGAAAATTTTAATTTTTCCGCAAATTTTGAATGGTAAAAGTACGGTACGTTACAGTTGGTATCAGTTCGGTGTTCTTGTAAAGGGTTACGCCTACCGCCAGCCGCAAGAAGCTCACGAGGTCACACCTCAAGTCTGTAAGTTTTAAAGTTTCAAAATTGTATGCTGCGTAGTATGCATTGAGCCATGATTTCAGCATGTTCATGTTTAAGTTCAAATTTCGTGCATCGTATGTCATTTATATCATATTCATGCATAGCGGGTTTACGTGTTGGGTAATTGTTGGAACAGAATGCCTCCTAGACATGTAGTTGACCGAGAAGCAAGGGAAGAGGACGGAGAGACCCGAAATGAGGAGAGGGCCAATTCTCCACCTCCACCGCCAGATATGCAAGCGCAGATGCTGGCAGGAATGACTCAGTTCTTCGCACAGTTTGCGAGGAATCAGGCTGCAGTTGGCGCGGGGGAGAGGCCTAGACCAGAAGCGGTGTATGAGAGGTTCCAGAGGATGAATCCTAAGGAGTTTTCGGGATCTACTGACCCGATGGTAGCAGAGGGATGGATTAAGTCCATCGAAGTGATCTTTAACTACATGGAGCTGCATGATGCAGACAGAGTCCGTTGTGCCATATTCCTTTTAACATGCGATGCCAGACGTTGGTGGGACAGTGCGTCGGTGGCAGTTAATTTGCCGACGTTGTCCTGGAATGGATTCAAAGAAGTGTTCTTCGCCAAGTACTTCACTGAGGAAGTACGATCCCGGCTAACTAGGGAATTTATGACGTTGCGCCAAGGAGATAGCAGTGTTGCAGAGTTTGTTAGGAGGTTTGAGAGGGGATGTTACTTTGTACCCCTCATTGCGAATGATGCCCAGGCAAAGCTGAGGCATTTCATGGATGTTCTGCGGCCGATCTTGCGCCGTGATGTGAGGGTAGCTGGCCCTACTTCGTATGTCGTCGCAGTATCTAGAGCTTTAGCGGCAGAGCAGGACCAGAGAGACATTGAGGCTGACAGGCAGGGCAAGAGGCCCTATCAAGCACCGCAGCACCAGCAGCAGCAGCATCAGAGGCCCCAGTTCAAGAAACCGTATCAGGGGCCGCCAGGGAAGAAGCCGTATCATGGACTACCAAAGGGCAAGGGTCCAATTCAACAGCAGGGGGCGCCTCAGAAGACCGTTGCTTACCCAGTGTGTCCTAAATGCAACCGCCAGCACCCGAGGCAGTGCTTGTATGGGTCAGGCAAATGTTTTTAATGTGGAGCTACGTATCACATGCTAAAAGAGTGCCCGCAGTGGAAGCAGCCAACTCAGGGCAGGGTATTCGCCATGCATGCACAGGAGGCGAACCCAGACACTACCCTTTTGACTGGTAATTTATTTAATTCAGTACAGTATTGATTTCTTTGCCTTGCATGTTTAGTTTTAATTGGGAATACTAGTGTTTTAGTTGGAATTTTGAGTGTCTTTTGTTGCATGAGGTTTATGGTAGAATTTTTGGGATATAAGTTAGTTTGTTGTGCTAACGCATCTCAGGGAATATTTTCATTAAGAGATTAGCCACAACGGCACTGATAGATTCAGGAGCCACTCACTCCTTTATCTCGGAGACTTTTGCTAATCATCTGTACATTAAGTCCATTGGCCTAGACGTGAACTTTTCAGTGACAGTCCCATCAGGGGAAGAGCTGTTAGCTACCAGTGTGGTCAGAGACATCGATCTAGAACTACATGGCCACCTAGTATATGCCGATTTAATCCTATTACCGATGCCAGAGTTCGACATCATATTGGGAATGGACTGGCTGACTAAGAACAGAGTTCATATCGACTTTCAGAAGAGGTCAGTGTTAGTCAGACCATTGGGCATGGAGCAGTTTCTTTTTGAGCCAGCCAAGTGGAGGAGTTTCCTGCGTATGATCTCTTGCATGCAGGCACGGAGACTCGTTTCGAAGGGGTGTCAGGCCTTCTTGGCCAGCGTTATCTCAGCATCGGACGTGCCCACTCCTTCTATTTCATGGGTGCCAGTAGTCAGGGATTTCCCAGACGACGTCGCAGGCTTTCCACCAGATAGAGAGATGGAGTTTGCAATCGATCTCATGCCAGGCACAGTGCCAATCTCTAAGGCACCAGTATAGATTAGCTCCAACAGAGATGTTAGAACTTAAGCAGCAGATTCAGGAGCTCTTAGACAAGGAGTTTATCCGCCCGAGTTTCTCACCGTGGGGCGCACCAGTGCTCTTTGTGAAAAAGAAAGACGGAAGCATGAGACTGTGCATCGATTACCGTGAGCTGAACAAGGTAACGATCAAGAATAAGTACCCGTTGCCTAGAATCGAAGACTTGTTTGATCAGTTACAGGGAGCTACCGTGTTCTCTAAGATAGATCTTCGATCAGGGTATCATCAGCTGAAAGTGAAGGATGCAGATGTTCACAAGACAGCTTTCAGGACCAGATACGGGCATTACGAATTCTTGGTGATGCCGTTTGGATTGGCAAATGCTCCAGCTGTTTTCATGGACCTCATGAACCGAGTATTTCAGCCATTCCTCGACCAGTTCGTCATAGTATTCATTGATGATATTCTTATATACTCGAAGAGCCATGAGGAGCACAGCCAGCACTTGAGGGCAGTTTTACAGACCTTGCAGAGCCGTAAGTTGTTTGCAAAGTTTAGTAAGTGCGAGTTTTGGCTGCAGAAAGTTGCATTTTTGGGGCATATAGTATCTAGCAGTGGAATCGAGGTGGATCCAGCGAAAGTAGCAGCTGTCAAAGAATGGGTTGAACCAAAGAACGCATCAGAAATCCGCAGTTTTCTGGGTTTAGCCGGTTACTACCGTAAGTTCATTCGGGTATTTTCATCCATAGCAGTGCCACTCACTTCCCTGACCAAGAAGAATGCTAAATTCGTGTGGTGTGATGAGTGTCAGAAGAGCTTTGATACGTTGAAGCAAGCTCTTATTTCTGCGCCGGTGCTAGCCATGCCGTCAGGGCAAGGAGATTTCGTATTATATACCGATGCATCTAAGCTCGGGTTAGGCGTAGTATTGATGCAGCAGGGTCGGGTCATAGCTTATGCTTCCAGGCAGTTGAAGGTGCACGAGAAGAATTACCCGACTCACGACCTGGAGTTAGCCGCCGTTGTCTTCGCACTGAAAATTTGGAGACACTACCTATACGGCGAGAAATGCCAGATTTTCACCGATCATAAGAGTCTCAAATATTTCTTCACGCAGAAAGAGTTGAATATGAGACAGAGACGGTGGTTGGAACTTGTGAAAGATTACGACTGTGAAATTAGCTACCATCCGGGAAAGGCTAATGTTGTCGCAAACGCATTGAGCAGGAAAGTGGCAGTTTTAGCTCAGTTGTCAGTGCAGAGACCTCTTCAGTCTGAGATTCAGAAGTTTGGTCTAGAGATTTATCGTGAGGGCAGAGCCCCTAGGCTGTCTAATCTGACAGTCAAATCTGATTTGCTAGACCGTATCCGAGCAGGACAATCTTCAGATGAGCAGCTACAGAAATGGAGACCGAAAGATGAAGCCAAGGGCAGTGTTCTTTCACAGTGACAGACGGCATTGTGAGATACAGAGGTAGAATGTGGGTGCCTAGTGGTGAATCTATCAGACATGATATTTTGACAGAGGCACACGCATCTCCGTATTCTATCCATCCGGGAGGTACCAAGATGTATAAGGACTTCCAGATTTTGTATTGGTGGCCAGGGATGAAGAGGGACATCCGCCGATTTGTATCAGAATGCCTCACTTGTCAGCAGGTGAAGGCAGAGCATCAGAGGCCAGCAGGAATGTTTAAGCCACTTCCTATCCCAGAGTGGAAATGGGAGAACATTACTATGGATTTTGTGGTTGGGTTGCCGAGGTCAGTCAGAGGATCGAATTCTATTTGGGTTATAGTGGACCGACTAACTAATTCAGCGCATTTTCTACCAGTGAAGACGACTTTCTCCATGACGCAGTATGCGGAGCTTTATATCAGAGAGATAGTCCGTCTACATGGATTCCCAGTTTCAATTGTGTTCGACAGGGACCCGAGATTCACATCGTCCTTCTGGAAGAGCTTACATGCAGCCATGGGAACGAAGTTGCTTTTCAGTACAGCTTTTCACCCGCAGACAGATGGTCAGTCTGAGCGAGTGATACAGATTTTAGAGGATTTGCTGAGAGCCTGCATGATTGATTTACAAGGAACATGGGAGCCTAGACTACCTCTAGTGGAGTTCACATACAACAACAGCTTCCAATCATCAATTGGTATGGCTCCCTATGAGGCGTTGTATGGGAGGAAGTGCAGATCACCAGTTCATTGGGATGAAGTTGGTGAGAGAGCAGAACTTGGTCCAGAGATAGTTTAGTAGACTGCAGACGTGGTGGTCAAGATTCGTGACAGAATGAAGACTGCCCAAAGCCGTCAGAAGAGTTATGCTGATAAGAGGAGGAGAGATCTCGAATTTGCCGTTGGTGATCACGTTTTCGTCAAGATAGCACCTATGAAGGGGGTGATGAGATTTGGGAAGAGAGGCAAGCTGAGTCCGAGATTTATTGGACCGTTCGAAATTTTGGATAGAGTTGGGACATTAGACTATCGTGTTTCCCTTCCGCCGAATCTGGAGGGGGTGCACAATGTGTTCCATGTCTCGATGCTGAGGAAATATCTGGCTAATCCTTCGCACATTCTGAGTTATGAGCCGTTGCAGCTGACTCCAGACTTGTCTTACGAGGAAAAACCAATTCAAATCCTAGACAGGCAAGAGCGCAGACTCCGGAACAAAGTGACTAAGCTAGTCAAGGTTCGGTGGCTAAACCAATCAGTGGAAGAGGCCACTTGGGAGTCAGAGACAGATATGCGACTTCGCTACCCGGAGTTGGTAGGTAAGACTTAATTTCGAGGACAAAATTTTTATAAGTGGGGGAGGAACTGTAGAGCCCAAAATTCAGTACACGTAAAACCCATGCATTATTTAGTTGTTGAATCAGTTATTTAATTTAAAATGATTTTTTTTCTTAGCCATGCATAATTTATGAAAATGCGTTATTTTAAATTAGTCATGTTTATTGTGATGCACGATAAAATGTTTTTTTTTCGAGTTTCATTTTCAGGCGATCATTCGAGGCGGGATTGAGGAAAAGACCGGTGACGATGTTGGCAATTTAAAAAAAATGCGGTATTTTATTTTTAAGTTGAGGATGGGGCACTTTAAATGATTTGTTTAGTTTTAGCATTTTTAAGCCTAAATCATTTAGTTAGTAATTTTAAGAGTTTAAAACTTTAAAATTAGCATTTTTGGTGTGTGTTATTTTAATTGTAGAGTTTATTTTAAGCTTGGTGGGTTAGCCTTTTTATTAGTATTTTTACTAGTTAATTAGCACTAATTACACAGAAATTTAAACCCACACGCACGTTTTATGCACTCACACACACTTACACATTTTTACACACACTAAAACCCATAACACACATTACACGATTCTTTTCATCTTTTTATTCAAAAAGAAATACTAGGGTTCTTCGTTAGAATAGTAGCCGCCCCACTCCCCTATTATTATTCCAGCGATCTTGTGTGAATTCTTCAAGGATTGTAGCGCCACGGTCGTCTCGGATCAAGCCTCGCACCGGTTCCGCTTCGATATCGCCGGTTCGGTAACGTTTAATATCAATAAGGCACGTATATCCTTTCATTCATGTGTCGATCATGTCATATTATGCGTGCGTTGTTATTTATGCGTAAAACCATGTGTATGTTGTGTAGAAGTTTGAGCAATCATGTTTAAATCGCTTTTGAAGCCCTTTTTAGATCTGAAATTTACGTTTTTTACTGTTCTGTTTAAAACTGCGAATTTTCGGGCAAGATTTTGGGAAAACTTTCAACGCAAAAAATGTAGAACTTTTCGATACCTTCGATTTGATATAAAATTCGAGATTTTTAGATGAAAAATGAGTGAGTTATGACGTTTTTCGTGAGACTGATCAAGCTGTGATTTCCAGAAAATTATGTTATTGATGCGTTCTTGAAGTTTTATTGTTGCAGGCTTCGTTGGGAATCGACGGGTGATCGTTGCAGCTTCTAGGTATGTATAGCATGTTGTTAGGTTGGTATTTGGGGTGCCGGTTAGTGTCGATAGGCACTTGAATTTGTTAGAAGTCGTAAGAAACGCTTTTTGTCAATTTCCGTGTTTATGAGATTGTATTGTGTTAAGACGGGCATCGTTATTTTGGGACTAATATACGAGTTTAGCTCATAACTATGGTGTCCTAGGAGGGTCTCAAAAGTGTTGAATCTTGATCCATCATGTGTCAATTGGGAGAATAGGCATTGTGTAAGAAATTTCTCGCAGGTGCAGAAAATTCGAAGTCACACGGACCCTTTGACGGACCCTGACACGAGGTCCGTGCCTTTCCTTCCTTCGAGTAGCCAAATTTGCCTGCGTACACGGACCCCCACACGGACCATGGCACGGGGTCCGTGTCTTTGATTCCTCGCAAGTGTCAACTGTCCGAGCCTACACGGACCCCTTGACGGACCCTAGCACGGGGTCCGTGTCCCGTCTTCTTTCCGAACATTTCTTTTGCGTACTTTCACGGACCTATACACGGACCCGGGGACGGGGTCCGTGTGCTCACGTTTTTGGGAAAAATATTATGGTTGCTTTGGGGTTTGATGTCTTGGTTTAGTGCAAGGGTTATCAAGGTCGTGCCATGGGAAATTGTAGAATGTCCTAAGGAATGATTGAGCTTGAGAGTAAGTATGATTTCTACGTCTAAGTTATGCAAGTTAAGTATGCAATTTCATGTTAGTATATCGCAGCAACGGCCCCAGTCGAAGTCCAACGAATCCCTCAACGCTAAGTAAGTATGATGACGTGCAAAGAAAATATTTTAAGTTTTTGGAGGTATGCTGTGTCTTGTGACCAAATTATGTTAGGATTGGAAAGCGTTAAATTATGAACGGGGACCAATCCGCCCGTTAAATTATGAACGGGTTAGATCGAGGTTGGAAAGCGTTAAATTATGAACGAGGACCAACCAGCACGTTAAATTATGAACGGGGATCTCATGTATGTGGCAGTGGATACGTCCCTGTCAGCCCAGTACTGTGGTTTGTCTGATCAGGCATTTATTATGTTATGGGTCACTTGCTTTGAAACATGCCTCTACGCAAAATAAAGTCATGTATGTTTAAGTACGTTCAGTTATGCAAGCATGTTTATGAAAGCTTTCAAGTTATGGCACGTCTATGTATGTACGTATGTTCAAGTTACGTTATGCAAGTTCAAGTTTTAGTATGTACGCTCTATTTTAAAGTTGCATGTGGTTATATTACGTAATACTCGTTATTCCGGTTTATACGTGTTGTCTTTAGACTCACTTGACTTGATCGATGCAGGTGAGTATGTTGATGAGGAGACAGGAGGTGGCGACCAAGGGGCAGGCTTGGACTGAGCGGGAGGCTAAACCCGAGGACCGACATGTTTAAGTTTTATGCAAAAGTTAAATTACTCTTATTTCATATTTTGATGGAAATAATTTGAGCAAACCTTTTGTGAGCAAATTTTATTGTAGTTATTTTGAACAACCATGTCTTATGGGGGACTTGGTTGAGATATTTTATGGCAAACTTTGAAGGTTATTTTATGTTTAAGAAAATTTTAATTTTTCCGCAAATTTTGAATGGTAAAAGTACGGTACGTTACAATTGAAGTGTTTGGGAACTTTTCTATCGCAGGGTTAGCGGCGCTGCGGCGCTTGGTTAGCACCTAGGCGTCCAGTGTCAGCACTGTAGCGCTGCCTAATTGGAAGCAATGCAGTGCTAACACCGGGCGCCTAGGCACTAACCAAGCGCCGCAGCACCACAGTGTCAGCGCCTAGGCGCTGGTCCAGGATTTGAGGAACTCTTAGTTTAAGCACCATTGGTTCATTTGGGTATTGGTACGTCGTTATGACCGAACTTAGTGAGGATTAGATTAGGCAATTTAAAGCTTGATTTGGAACCTTTGAATTATGATTTAAGCGGGGTCATCTTCGGGTAGAGTTGGCGGTCCTAGCAGTGCCCCAAACACGAGTTTATATTTTTTAAACGTTATGTCATCATGGATACGATTTTTATGCAGTTATGAAAAAAATATGTTGCATGCCTGATTTTAATGAAAAATTTATGTATATGCATGTTTTATTAAGTGATGAATATGATGACATGTTTTTGAAGGAAGGGAGTTGGTTGTGACTAATACAAATATGTTAATACGATGATATGTAATGCCAAGGCTCAGTGGATCGGTAATACTGTCATTGATGTCCCTGCCGTCGGGTACCGCGGTTACACATAGATGGATCCATCGCCTAATACGATGATACGAAAGTCACAGCTAATGAACGGAATTCAAATTAAAAAAACAAACACGTATATGTTGACATGTTATGAAAAGTTTACGTTTTAACAGACCATGAATATGCAAACAATTTTATAAGATCATGAATCATATATTTATTACAGTACTTTTCACTGTTGTCTGTTATGTATATGTATTTGCTATAACGTTGTGTTGAGTCTTTAGACTCTCTAGATGTGAATGATGCGGGTGAGTTTGTTGATCAGGAGATTGGAGGTGTCGAAGACTGAGTAGGAAAGGCTGAATGTGCGCACGCTAACCAAGGGGCCTTATTTCTTCCGCACATCATGTTTATGGGATTGGAGTGATTATGGATATTTTCAAACTATGTTTCGTTTTTTGTTGATGATTCGACAAGAGTTTTGAAAATATTTTTAAATGCAATAATTTTCAGTATCGGATATCTATTATTTCAAAAATGTGTGATTTATAGTAGTTATTGCATGCATGCTTGTAATAGTTTATTTTTGAAATGTAGCTTTAAAAAAAATTAGTAGACGTTTCACTTATACATCTTCGTACTCCCTGGATGGATGGAGTACGGGGTGATGTGGGCCTCGCTCAAGATATTTGCTCGCGGGAAATCACTGCTAGGAACCCACAACCAGTCACGATGCCGGACTATGCCGTCCACAACTGTATACAACCTCATGCCCTTAGCCTCATCCCTCTATCTCCACTTCTGTAAATGCTCGTTAGAAGTTTCCCTGCTCCGATCATTTCCCTCAGTGTCGACTGTATTGTCTGGGTAAAAATACTAGGGGCATCACCCCAGGCACAGACTGCAATCTCAAACCTCTGAATATCTGCCTGCAATGGTCTCTGTACTGACAATTGAGCGATCACTGCATTCTTCCTACTCAGGGCATCTGCAACTACATTAGCCTTACACGGATGATAGCTAATGTCACAGTCACAATCCTTCACTAACTCTAGACACCTCCGTTGTCTCATGTTCAGTTCTTTCTGCGTGAAGAAGTACTTCAGGATCTTTTGATCAGTGAAAATCTTGAACTTATCCCCATACAGATAGTGCCTCCATATCTTCAGGGCGAATACTACTACTGCTAGCTCTAGGTCATGAGTTGGATAATTCTTCTCATGGACCTTCAACTGTCTGGACGTGTAGGCTATAACTCTATCATGCTGCATCAGAACTGTTCCCAAACCGAGCTTCAAAGCATCTATATAAAGCACAAACTCTCCTTGCCTTGATGGCATAGCTAGAACTGGAGCTTTGGTCAACGGCTGTTCTGTTTCAACCTGTCAAAACTCTCTTGGCACTCGGGTCCCCAAACAAACATCACGTTCTTCTTCGTAAAGGTGGTCATAGGCACTACAATAGAAGAGAAGCCCTGAATGAACTTCCGGTAGTACCCGACCAATCCCAAGAAACTATGGATCTCTGACACAATCTTAGGCATTGGCCAATCTCGGGCTGCCTCAACCTTGCTGGGATCGACCTCCACTCCATCTCGGGATACAATGTGACCCAAGAATTCCACTATGTCTAGCCAAAACTCGCACTTACTGAATTTGGCATATAGCTATTTGTCCTGTAAAGTCTACAGTACGGTCCTCAGATACTGACTGTGCTCCTCTCTGTTCCTCGAGTAGATCAAGATGTCGTCTATGAAAACCATGATGAACTAATCCAAATATGGCTGAAACACGTGATTCATGATATCCATTAAGATCGATGGCTCGTTCGTCAATCCGAAAGGCATCACCATAAAATCATAGTGCCCATAACGCGTCCTGAAGGCCGTCTTATGCACATCAGACTCTCTCATCTTCAGCTGGTTGTATCCTGATTGGAGATCTATCTTCGAGAATGCCGATGCTCCCTGAAGCTGATCAAATAGATCCTCGATCCTGTGCAGTGGATACTTGTTCTTGACCGTGACTTTGTTCAGTTCTCTGTAATTAATGCAGAGCCGCATGCTGCCATCTTTCTTCTTAACAAATTGTACCGGTGCGCCCCATGGAGAAAAGCTAGGGTGAATGAAACCCTTATCTAGCAAGTCTTGTATCTGATCCTTCAGTTACTTCATCTCTGGAGGTGCTAGACGATAGGGTGGCTTAAAAATCGACACGGTACCTGGCATAAGTTCAATGGAAAAGTTCACCTCTCTGTCTGGTGGAATGCCTGAAACATCGTATGGGAAAACACAAGGGAAGTCCCTGACCACTTCAATTTCCTCTAGCCTCTGACTGGCTGGCTCTGTCACTGTCACGGTACTGGCCAAAAATGCCTGCAGCCTCTCCTCATGAGCTTCCTTGCATAGATGCAAGAAATGATGTGAGGCATCTCCTGATGTCTGGCTGACTCAAATATAAACGGCTTACCACTGGGTGGTCGGACAGATATTGACCTCCGTTGAAAATCTATGACAGCTCCGTTCGAATAGAGCCAGTCCATATCCAAAATAATGTTGAACTCTGGCAACGGCAGTACAATCAAATCTGCCTGCACCATATTTTTCTGCAACCAAAACTCCAATCTCTTTACTATCTGAGACGTAAACATCTGATCTCCGAACGGAATCAAAACTCTTAATCCCAAATCCATAGCCTCTGGTATAATCCCTATTCTCTTCACAATTGACTGGGATATAAATGAATGTCCTAGATGTAGAAATAAAAAAAAAAAGGCGAGCCCTCTCTTAGCTCCGGAATCTAGCAATGCATATGTGGCTACACCTGAAATATATATCCTTCCTGCGACAAAACATACCATCAAATCTGCTCGCATTGAAATCTAAGAAATTTTCTACCAACAATTATACCAAAATCCTCTAAAAATTTACTGATTTAAGTCTTGTACACAATCAAGAAAATCTCGGATTTTTGCTCAAAAATTTCGGAAATTGCAATTCGTACTTAAAGTTTTGAATTCTTTACAATTTGGTCCTATAATTCTCAAAAATTTCATTTTTTGTCAGAAAAATATTTTCGAATTTAGCCCAATTAAACCTTAAAATTCTCAAAAAATTAAGAATTTGACACCAAAAATTCGAAAAGTTCAAAATAGCCGTTAAAATCTTGATTTTTGCAATTAGGTCCCCATACTTTCGATTATTGCAATAAGGTCCTTAAAACCCTTAATCAATTCAAATCAATCCATAAGTCCAACTATTTAGAACATGCACCCTAATTCATGCTAGGTTCTCAATCCCAAAATCATTCCCACAAAAATCATATAATCTATGCAATCAAGGCAGTAAATAAAAATCTTTAAGCATAAAGCTTACCGTGATCAGGGTAGAGTCTGGCTCAGCCTCTACCTCCTCTGCATGCATAACATAGGCCCTGCCAGTAGTGGGGCCCTTGTTCTTAGTGCAATCAGCTGCCTTGTGGCCCTCCTTCTCGCATATGAAGCATTTGAAGGTTCCCCACATACACTTGCCGAAGTGGAACTGATTGCACTGCTTGCATGGCTACCCCTATGCCGGCTGAGGAGGCCCTGGAGCCTGTGGTGGCCTCTGCTGTCTAGGATTCTTCAACTTTTCGTGGGGCTTCTGCTATCCCTGATGCCTCGGTGGCCCTGTGAACTGCTTCTTCTGTGGCTGGGAGCTAGACTGGACCTGATGTCTCTTCCGCTTCATCTCCACCCCAATGTTCTTCAAGGCCTGCTCCGCCTGGAAAGCACAAGCGGTGGCCTCATCATAGCTCGCCGATCTAATCAGCATAACATCCCAGTGCAAAGTGGGTCTCAGACCATCCATGAAATGCCTCATCTTTTGAGCGGCATCTCTCGCAATAAGGGGCACAATGTTACAGCCCCTGACATCAGCTGAAAAATATTTGTTGAAGAAGATCTCTTTGAAATGGCTCCAAGTGCGAGTAGCCAAATCCACCTCATGAGCGGCTCCCTCCCACTAAAGCGACGCGTCATCTCTCAGCATGTAAGTGACGCACTTGACCTGGTCGCCATCCTTCATCTGAAAATATTGAAAATGTAGTTCCAAGGATCGAATCAAACCCTCTGCCACGAAAGGGTCAGTGGTACCCCGAACTCCTTCGGGTTGAGCCGTCTAAACTGCTCATAGATGTTCGTCTGAGGCCTCGGAGCCTGTTGCGCCTGCTCCATAAGTCTAGCAATACCCTTATAGTACACGGGTAGCTGCGTCACTTGGATGTGGAGGTGGAGGTGGGAAGCCTCTATCACCTCCAGTAGTATCATAATGAAGGTCAGTGCTATGAGCGCGTCTGGGAGGCATGATATCTAAATGCAATCAAAATTCTAAACGTAACCCATCATGCAATTTAATATAGTTTTTCAAAACATTTAATCCTTAAATCATGAAAGCAGCTAAACATGTACTGTAAATCGCTGTAAAACATGTATCGTGAAAGCATGAAGGTGATAGCGTTAAAACATTCAAAACATTAAAACATGTAAACTTACAGACTTGAGGCTTGAAAACTGAGCTGCAGAAGCGGGTGGTGGCACAACCCTACACAGGACCCTTGCTCTGATAACAACTGAAACGTCTACTACTCAAAATACTACTAGAAACTTTTTTTTGTAAACTCATTTTAGAAAATTATATCCTTATGCATGCATGCAGTAGTATCTGACAATTTCACATTTTAAAATAAAAGTAATCATGTAAGATCTAGGAAAATTCGAACTACGTAACCTGAATGCATGCAATATAGGGTTTTATTTAAAATTATGTGTTTAATGATTTTATTCATTTAATACATAATTATTGCAAGATTAGGATTTATTTAGTGATAATTTTAAAGTTTCATGCATTAGGGTTCTAGTCGCACTTCGTGCTCGAACGAGGAACGGTGACCAGGGATATTCAAGAAAAATATTTTTATTGAATGATTAATTTTAATTAATTAATATGGGGTATTTTTAAGGGTGTTTTTCGAAAATGGGGCTTGGGTGGGTATTTTTACTCGTCGGGTCATATTTTTATCGGTACGCGAATTTTAACAATTCGGATGACTTTTTGAGGGTTCGGGCAATATTTTCTAAAACGTATCAAAACAAAATATTTTTCAGGAGTGTTATTGGGCTTGATGGGTTTGTTTTAATGCTTATTGGGCTCAAAAACCGTTTAAATTATAATTAGGGCTCATTAGTGTGATAATCATCTACTTAAACCTTACTAAACCAAACCCTAATCCTAACCCTAATACACGGCCGCCCCCTCCCTCATTCAGCAACATTCTTCATCCTGTTTTCAAAGAAAAACCAGTATCTTCCATCGAGTTCTTCAAGGATTTTCAAAGAAAACTTCTTCCCCGCCTCTCCGGTTCATGCCCCGTGCGTCGAGTTTTCAAGCGTATAATCATCAAGGCATGATAAGTATCTTCTTTTCCATCATTCATGTCATATGTATATGCTGATATGTGTGCCTTTTATGTGCAATACTCGGTACCTTCACAATTTTACGTTTATGTTTCGTTTTGGTTCATGAAATCCGCATACTTATGCATGTAAATCACGTATTTAGATTCATGTGCAAGGGGCTGCCGATATTATGTTACTAGGGGTCTGTACACATCTAGGATGGAGGGAGCTAGGTGCTGGAGTCGAAGCTTGGGTAGCTTAGGTGAGGATGTTTGAGGGTCGATCGGTGCTAGTGTCGTTCGGGTTCAGTATGGCTAGATTGGGTAAGGGGTGAGGTGCAGCGGGGCGTGGCTCATTCCAGGGGCTGGTTAGGATGTAATTTGTCCGTGATGAGGCCCCGGGGTGGGTCCATGGTCAGCTAGTAGCATGACCATGCGTGGATCAAAGCTAGCAGACGCATAGGCTCCGTATGGCTAGGTTCGATTGTTTCTTGGTGAAACTAGGGACGCACGTGCATGGGGCTGAGGGTGGTATTTAGGTCGGTCCAGGAGGGTCCTAAGGGGGCTAGGAAGGGCTGGTCCAATGCTGGTTCCCGAGGGTTAGGTCTAGAATTGGTAAAACAACGAGTTGGTGCGACTAGGGTTTGAGGATTTGCAATTGCCGAAAAATCCAGCAACTTGCAGGGGCTGTTCGAAGGGTTTAGTGGGCTCGTATAGATGGTTTAAGGGCTGTTAAGACGTGTGTAAGGTGTGGTAAAAAGTTTGGAAAAATTTGGTTAAGTTTCGGGTGATTCGGGTTAAAGCCGGGACCCCGATCCAAATTTTAAAACGAATCGTTTAAGTTTTGATTCGGGCTCGAGTTTATGTCTAAGTAATATTTAAAAATATGTTTTCGGATGTTTTATGGAGTGTGGTAAGTTTCGGGTCGAAATATAGAGGTCCACGGGTAAAATGGTAATTTTGTGTTTCCATGATCAAAATGGTCATTTTGCACCTGAGTCAAGATTTTTGTCCTAAGCAGCGCCCTGAGCACAATTTGGAAGTTTTATTTAAATGTTTTGTATCAAGAACGCGATTTTTATGAAATTATGAAAAACACGTTGCATGCTTGGTTTTAAAGAAAATTACGTATATGCATGATTAATAAATGATGAAAATGATGATGTTTTTGAAGGATGGAAATTAGTTGTGACTGACGATATATGTATAAGATGATGATCAGGCCTAGGCACAGTGGACGAGTAATATTGTCGCTGATGTTCGACAGCCGCCGGATAACACAGTTATACGTAGATGGATCTATCGAATAGAGCTGATACGATTAGAGCTGATACGAAAGTCGCAACTAATAAACTGAATTCAACTAAAGTAAATGTATAAGTATATGATGATATGTTGAGCTGTTTTGACACGCATGCTTTTACGATATGTTTACGTTTTAAGATCATGAAATGTTTTTTTACTATAGTAACTTTCATTGTTGCTTGTTATGTATCTGTATTTTCTATTAACGGTACATGTGTGTTGAGTCTTTAGACTCACTAGGCATGTATGATGCAGGTGAGCAGATCGATGAGGAGGCTGGAGGTGTCGAAGTCTGAGTAGGTAGGGCTGGATGTGCGTACATGACCCGAGGACCATATTTTCCTCACATCACGTTTTATTGAGTTTAGAGTGGGCATGAACATTTTTATGCACTTGTTTGACATGTTGATGGTTATTAGGACTTTTACATGTTTATTTTTACGCACATTTTTGAAAGGACGAGTTGGCCATTTTTAACTGTAATGTTTATTTGTTATTTAATTATGATCATTTTTAAAAAGGTTATTTTCGGCAATGTCGCATGCATGCAACTTTCAAAACTTTCGAAAATGATTTTGTCAAATTTTTTATTTTTAGTAGCGTTTTAAACAGCAGACGTTTCAATTGGTATTAGAGCAAAGGGTCATGTATAGGGTTGTGCCACCGCCAACTTCTGCAGCTCAGTTTCAATCCTCAAGTCTGTAAGCTTTTATGTTAAATGTTTTTTACTGCTATCACCTGCATGATTACTTGATTTATGATATTCAGTACATGTTTAGATGTTTTTATGATTTAAGGATTAAATGTTTTAAAAACTAGATTAAATTGCATGATGGGTTACGTTTAGAATTTGACTGTGTTAAGATATCATGCCTCTTAGGACGATATTCCTGGAGGTGGCAGAGGACCACCAACACCACCGTCATTAGATGCAGCTACCCGCGTACAGGAGGGTATGGCTAGACTTATGGAGCAGGCTCCCCGACTACAGACTGCTATAAATGAGCAGTTCAGACGGCTCAACCCGAAGGAGTTCGGGGGTACCACTGATCCATTCTTAGCAGATGGATGGATCCGCTCGTTGGAGCTCCATTTTCAGTACCTACAGATGGGGTATGGCGACCGGGTCAGGTGCGCCCCTATATGCTGAGAGATGATGTATCCCTCTGGTGGGAGGGAGCAGCGCACAGGCTCAACCTGGCTACCCTCACGTGGGATCAGTTCAAGGAGGAGTTCTACGGTAAGTATTTCCCAGCTGATGTTAGGGGCCTCCTGACGAGGGAGTTCATGAGTCTCCGCCAAGGGGGACTTGACTATGGCGGAGTTCATCCGGAAGTTTGACAAGGGCTGTCATTTTGTGCCCCTCATTGCTAGATATGCCGCACAGAAGCTGAGGCATTTTTTGGATGGTCTGAGACCCACATTACATCGACATGTGATGCTTATGATACCGGCGAGCTACGATGAGGCGCTTTTTAGGCGGAGCAAGCCCTGAGAGACGTAGACTTTGAGATGCAGAGAAAGAGGCACCGGGACCAGTCCAGCTCCCAGCCGCAGAAAAAACAGTTTACAGGGCCATCGAGGCAGCAGGTATAGCAGAAGCCCCAAGGAGAAGTTATGAGGTCCCAGCAGCAGAGACCACCGCAGGCGCCAAAGGACCGTCAGTCTTGCGAGTAGTGCAACCGGTTTCACCTCGGTAAATGTTAATGGGGGCCTATAAATGCTTTATTTGCGGGCAAGAGGGTCACAAGGCGGCAGACCGTCCTAGAAACAAGGGCCCAAATACTGGCAGAGCATATGTGTTACATGCCAAGGAGGATGAGGTGGAGCCAGATCCGACGCTGATCACATGTAACCCTTTATGTTTAAGATTTTAATTTGTCGCTTAATTGCATGGGTTATATGTTTGTTTTGAGTTTTAATTTGTGGAATTGATAACATAGAGTAAATTAGGATGAATGATCTACCTAGTTGGATTTAAGGATTAAATTGCGTGAATTGAGAATTTTAGGGACCTAATTGTATTAACCAAAAATATGAGGACCTATTTGCAAAAATCAAAATTTCAAGGGGCTATTTTTGAACTTTCTGAATTTTGGGATTTAATTCTTAGCTTTTGAGAATTTTACGGTTACAAGGGGCTAAATTCGAAAATTTTGAGGGGTCAAAAATGCAAATTTCGAAAAAAAATTAGGGGCATAATGTAATTTTCGAAACTTTAAAAACTAAATTGCAACTTCTGAAATTTTGAGGTTTGATTTCGAAATGTTTGGGGGAATAAATGGGCTAATTCAGTAAATTTTTGAGGATTTTAGGTTAATTGTTGGCAGGAAATTCCTTAAGTTTCAACGCGATCAGATTTGATGGTATGTTTTGTCGCAGGAAGAATATATATTTCAGGTGTAGCCACTCATGCGTTGCTAGACTCTGGAGCTACACATTCTTTTATATTTGAGACGTTCGTCCAACGACTAGGAATCATACCAGTGGCGATGGATTCAGGGTTCAGAGTATCGATTCCATCCGGGGATCTGATGTTCACTTCTCTGATAGTGAGGAAATTGGAGCTTCGGTTACAAAAATATGCTGTGCAGGAAGACTTGATTGTTCTACCATTGTCGGAGTTTAATATTATTTTGGTATGGACTGGCTTTCCTTGAATGGAGCTGTCGTAAATTTCCGACAGAGATCAGTATCTATCCGACCGCCCACCGGTAAGCCGTTTATTTTTTAGGCAGCCAGACACCAGCAGATGTCGCACATCATTTCCTTCATGAGTGCGAGGAAGCTCATGGAAAGAGGCTGCCAGGCGTTTTTGGCTAGTATTGTATCAATGTCAGATCCAGCCAGTCAAAAGCTAGAGGACGTTGATGTGGTCAGAGATTTCCCCAGTGTTTTCCCTGACGACGTTTCGGGCATTCCACCAGACAGAGAGGTTGATTTTTCTATCGAGCTTATGCCACGTACCGTGACTATTTCTGAGGCGCCCTATCGACTAGCACCTGCAGAGATGAAGGAGTTGAAAGATCAGATACATGATTTGCTAGATAAGGGTTTCATTCGCCCTAGCTTTTCTCCATGGGGTGCACCGGTACTTTTTGTGAAGAATAAAGATGGCATCATACGGCTAAGTATTGACTGCAGATAGCTGAACAGAGTCAAAGTCAAGAAGAAGTATCTGTTACGAGGATCGAGGATTTGTTTGATCAGCTTTAGGGAGCGTCAGTATTCCCGAAGATTGATCTCCGATCCGGATACCATCAGCTGAAGGTGAGAGAGTATGACGTGCATAAGACAGCCTTCCGGACGCGTTATGGGCACTATGAGTTTCTAGTGATGCCCTTCGGACTGACGAACGCTCCAGCGATCTTCATGGATCTCATGAATCACGTGTTTCAGCCATACTTGGATCAGTTGGTCATAGTTTTTATAGATGACATACTGATTTATTCGAGGAGCAGAGAGGAGCACAGTCTACATCTGAGGACCGTACTGCAGACTCTACAGGACAGACTGTTGTATGCCAAGTTCGGTAAGTGCGAGTTCTGGCTTGACATAGTGGCATTCTTGGGCCACATTGTATCTCGGAATGGTATAGAGGTCGACCCCAACAAAGTTGATGCAGTTAGAGATTGGCCAGTTGAAACGTCCACTACTCGTTTTCTTAAAAAGTACGATAATTTTTTTTTTACACTAACTCATTCGGCCGAACCCATACAAAATAAATGAAATATTTTCTACACCATTTTTAAAATAAAACAACCAACTATTATTTGAAAACCAAATGAAATAGTTTTAGGACATAAAATCGTCAAACTTTCAACTTCTAACTTAGCAATGTTGCTAAAACTAACAATCTCTCAAACCCACTCAAAAGTATAATGAAAGTCGTAAAAATATCTTTAACATAAAATTTAAATCCTAAATAATAATCATAAGTCATAAGTACGGAAGAACAAGCGCTGGTCCTCAGGTTATATGCAACTTTAGCCCAGCAAGATCAACCATCAAGACCTCCATTATCATTATTATCATATTCACATGCATCAATCACACCTAGTGAGTCTAAAAACTCAACACACCATATTCTTGATAACAAATAATACGTATACAGATCACATGCAACAGTGAAAATACTTTTACGTAAAATATCATTTTAATAATCATGCATAAACTTAAACATTTTCCATATCAACATAAACATATTCATATTCATATCATCATAAACATATTTATATTCATCGTATACATATATGTATTTCTTTTTTCGTTTAATTCAGATTGTTAATTGTGACTTTCGTATTCAAATTAGGGGTCGATGGATCCATCTACATGTAACCACAGTACTGGACGACAGGGACATCAGCGACACTCTCACCCATCAACTAAGCCTTGGTCTTACGTATTCACATATCATTGTATTCATATTAGTCACAATTACTTCACTTCCTTCAACATTTCATATTTTCATCACTTTATAAAATTTATGCATATAATAATAGTTTTTCTTTTAAAACAAGCATGCATCATATCTTTTAGCGTCAACATTAGATCATAAAATTCCATAAATATTTAACATAAATATTAAACATATAAAACAGCATTCAGAGCACTGCCATGACATTTACTATTTTCAAGGTTTAAAATGACCGTTTTACCCCTAGATGTAAAGTATTTCGTATTTATCCTTAGACCTCAAAACGAGGTCCCAAATTATTCCAAACGTAAAATATAACCTTGAAACAATCCCACATATATTACTTAGACGTAAACTTATGCCCCTCGACTAATTTCTCAAAACGTTTTTAAAGCTTAGACGTACATCCCGGTTTTGACTCGTATTGACTCGAAACTTAACCAAACTTTACCAAACATGAACCAAAGCTTAATAACACCTAAATAAACAATATTCAACCAAATCAATCCACCTAACACCCTCGGAATCGCCCTGCAAGCCTACTTAATTTCTTCCCTTTATTTTCGAAAACCATAGTCTAACTTGCCATGCATCCCTTCGCTCCTAGGCCTAAAGCAACTCGACCAGCCCCTAGTTGACCACCCTAGGACTCTACTGGACCCTTATGGACTCTACTGGACCGAGCATGAGAAGCCTAAACCCACATCCCCTCAATCTCATTCAAACGCATGCACTCGTTTCCCCCCAAACCCGTCCAAGTGCATGCACATCGACCTTGCCCTTCGAGCCAACCTCATGCAGCCCTCTTAGGTTTCCTAGTCATGCTCTAATAGTAGCTAGAAACCATAACCAACAAGGACTCCTAGCTGAAGACTCCTTAGCCCCTAGGACTCTTATTTTCGTTCCTCCTTGCACCCCTACTGTCCTGCCCCTTTAACATGCATCTATGGACCTTTAAACATGTGGAAAACCATCCCTTCAAGTTCCCCTACCATGGCAGCCCCTTTGTGCATCATTAGGAGGAGTTTTAAAAGATGAAAACACTAGTTTTGTGCATGTATAGCCATAAAAACAAAAATATATAAATTGTATCATATTTTCATGCAATCATGTATCAAACACATAATATGGTGTGAAAGATGAGAAAAAAGATTTAGGCGTGCCTTTGCAAATATTACGCACGAAAAACAGCTTGCGATGTGAAGAAAGTCGACGGGGAGACGAGAGATGCAACCTTGTTGATTTTTCCTTCAAATTTCATGGCTTTTCTTCTCCAAAATTATGTGTATGTGTGTGTTTGCAGGCTGGTGGAAGAAGAGTGTGGTGTGCATGAGTTATGTGTGTATTTGTGAGGTTTGATGGCTTTTTATTTTAATTAAAACTCAATTGTAGGTTTAGGCCCATTAAGCCCTTTAATAAATATTTAAAATATTTTGCTTAAGAAAGTTTTTAAAAATAATAGCCGAGTTATCGAAAAGTTCATATTTTATTCGAAAATCGAATGTTGTTTAAAAATGCGGCTCGATGTATAAAATCACCTCAAAACACATCATTTTCAAAATACCATTTAAAATACACCACACGTTAAATAATTAAATAATTATTTAATAAATATTTTCCCTAATATGGGCCCCGGTCTCCGTTCCTCGATCGCATCTCGAATAACCTTTAAAACACAGTTTTATGTATTCTAATGGAGAATCATATTTTATATATGTAAACATGCCTACCACATTTAATAAATTCAAATAAAACAATTTATTTAAAATACATAAGAAATTTGATAATTTGCAAGCATGTGGTTTACGTGGACCTTCAAATTTTCGGGACGTTACAATCTACCCCCCTTAAATTGGATTTCGTCACCAAAATTCATTTATCATCGATAATCAAAAGTTTAGACTCTTAATTCTAGCATCTCAATAATCCACTCTTCCACTGCGCTACTCTGATAAAAATAAGTTTTAGGATGTCCTTATGTCTCCTCAATCCCAATAAAATTTACTTAGTTCCATTTTTTCTATGACCTCGAATTTCTACTTTTCTTACAATTCTAAATATTAAAAATGGATGACCAAACTTATCATATATTATTTTCCTTATATTATACCCAAAATATTCATCAATCCTATCATATTTCACATTAAAATCTCAAACGCATCCACTAACACTTAGATTTTCAAGTCTAATATTAATTCATACTACAATGCCCTTGATTAACATTCCTTATAACATTATAACCAAGATATTCCAAGGTTCTAAATATTCTTCACGCCTAAATCATCAAAAATTCCTATCATTTAAACCATTAAATTCTCACTTATTGCTAAAGTAGTCCCTAAATTCCTTAATAAATTGCAAAATTAATTCCTAATTTTTGTCGAAAATGATCCAATTGGTCCTTAATATTTGAAAATTCTACAATTAACCCATAAGTTCTTTGCATTCCTAATTCCATTATATAGGTTCACGTAACATAAATTTCAGTAAATTTAAGATTGTCAACCCAAAATCAATTCTCATTACCAATCTTACCTTTCATCAAAACCTAAATTCCCAAATTATACATTTTTATACTTCTAAAGAACGTCGCAGTATTCGAATCATTATTCCTAATATGTAATTCCAAAAAATTAACTTAACTAGTGACCACAAATCATCAGTATTTTCTTAAAAATCTATATGTTCCAAAATCATTTAGAATCTTCATGATTAATTACGACCCAAAAAGTAGAACATTAGTACTAAAACCCAAAAATCAATATAGTCAAATCATTTTCAACTTTTCCTAACGCCCAATAACCAAATTCTTAAACATGTACAATTCCAGTATGAAGTCAGCATGCATGAAAATCATAATAATTTTTATTTTATATCGCAACATGCATAAAAGTTCTAAAGCATATAGTCTTTTACCATAAAAAAATCATTCGACCATGCAGGTTTAATCGTAAAAATCATTTATCATGCAAACTTAAACATAAATGTCATTTAACTTTAAAACGTGTTTAAACATGTAGCTTGAACGTATGAACCATGTAAACATGCATGTGATAACATTAGAAACATTTTAAAACATTTAAACTTACAGACTTGAGGCTTGACGACTGAGCTTCCCGGAACTGACGGTGACACAACCCTTTACAGGAACATTGCTCTAATATCAACTGAAATGTCCACTACTCGTTTTCTTAAAAAGTACTAGAATTTTTTTATTTTTTTACACTCACTCATTCGGCCGAACCCATACAAAATAAATTAAATATTTTTGACACCATTTTTAAAATAAAACAACCAATTATTATTTTTAAACCAAAGAAAATAGTTTTAGGACATAAAATCATCAAACGTTTTCAACTCCTAACTTAGCAATGTTGCTAAAACTAACAACCTCTCAAAATCCACTCAAAAGTATAATGAAATCGTAAAAATATCTATAACTTAAACTTTAAATCCTAAATCATAATCATAAGTTAAAAGTGCAGAAGAACAAGCGCTGGTCCTCATGTTATGTGCAACTTTAGCCCAACAAGGTCAACCATCAAGACCTCCATTATCATTATTATCATATTAACCTGCATCGATCATACCTAGTGAGTCTAAAGACTCAACACACCATATTATTGATAACAAATAAATGTCTACAAATCACATACAACAGTGAAAATACTTTTACGTAAAATATCATTTTCATAATCATGCATAAATTTAAACATTTTCCATATCAACATAAACATATTCATATTCATATCATCATAAACATATTCATATTCATCGTATACGTATATGTATTCCTTTTTTCGTTGAATTCAAATCGTTAATTATGACTTTCGTATTAATATTAGGGGTCGATGGATCCATCTACATGTAACCACAGTACTGGACGGCAAGGACATCAGCGACACTCTCATCCGTCAACTGAGCGTTGGCCTTACGTATTCACATATCATCGTATTCGTATTAGTCACAATTACTTCACTTCCTTCAACATTTCATATTTTCATCACTTTATAAAATTTATGCATATAATAATCGTTTTTCTTTTAAACCAAGCATACATCATATCTTTTAGCGTCAACATTACATCATAAAATTCCATAAACATTTAACATAAACATTAAAATTATAAAACAACATTCAGAGCACTGCCATGACGTTTACTATTTTCTAGGTGTAAAATGACCGTTTTATCCCTACACGTAAATTTTTTCGTATTTATCCTTCGACCTTGAAACGACGTCCAAAATTATTCCAAACTTAACATATAACCATGAAAAATTACCATACATATTCTTAGACGTAAACTTATGCCCCTCGACTAATTTCCCAAAAACGTTTTTAAAGCTTAGACGTACATCCCAGTTTTGACTCGTGTTGACTCGAAACTTTACCAAACATGAATCAAAGCTTAATAACACCTAAATAAACCATAATCAACCAAAATCAATCCACCTAACACCCTTGGAATTTCCCTGCAAGCCTACTGAATTTCTGCCCTTTATTTTCAAAAACCCTAATCTAACTTGCCATGCATCCCTTCGCTCCTAGGCCTAAAGCAACTCGACCAGCCCCTAGTTGACCACCCTAGGACTCTATTGGACCCTTATGGACTCTACTGGACCGAGCTTGAGAAGCCTAAACCCACAGCCCCACAATCTCGTCCAAACGCATGCGCCTGTTTCCCCCCAAACCAGACCAAGGGCATGCACATCGACCTTGCCCTTCGAGCGAACCTCATGCCACCATATTAGGAACATCATGCAGCCCTCTTAGTTTTCCTATTCATGCTATAATAGTAGCTAGAAACCATAACCAACAAGGACTCCTAGCCGAAGACTCCTTAGCCCCTAGGACTCTTATTTTCGTTCATCCTTGAACCCCTACTGTCCTGCCCCTTTAACATGCATCTATGGACCCTTAAATATGTGGAAAAATATCCCTTCAAGTTCCCCTACCATGTCAGCCCCTTTGTGCATCATTAGGAGGAGTTTTAAAAGATGAAAACACTAGTTTTGTGAATGTATGGCCATAAAAACGAAAATATATAAAGTGTATCATGTTTTCATGAAATCATGTATCTAACACATAATATGGTGTGAAAGATGAGAAAAAGAGATTAAGGCGTGCTTTTGCCTATATTACGCACGAAAAATGACTTGCGATGCGAAGAAAGTCGGTGGGGGAGACGAGAGATGCAACCTTGCTGATTTTTCCTTCAAATTTCATGGCTTTTCTTCTCCAAAATTACGTGTATGTGTTTGCTTGGCTGGTGGAAAAAGAGTCCTTGTGTTTGTGTGTGTGGTGTGCGTGAGTTGTGTGTGTATTTGTGAGGTTTGATGGCTTTTTATTTTAATTAAAACTCAATTGGCTTAGGCCAATTAAGCCCTTTATTAAATATTTAAAATATTTTGCTTAAGAAAATTTGTGAAAATAATACCCGAGTTATCGAAAAATTCATATTTTCGTTGAAAATAGAATGTTGTTTAAAAATACGACTCGATGTATAAAATCACCTCAAAACACCTCATTTTCAAAAATATCATTTAAAATACACCACACATTAAACAATTAAAAATAATTATTTAATAAAATATTTTCCCTAATATGGCCCCCGGTCTCCGTTCCTCGATCGCATCTCGAATAACCTTTAAAACACAGTTTTATGTATTCTAGTAGAAAACCATATTTTAAATATGTAAACATGTCTAACACATTTAATAAATTCAAATAAAACAATTTATTTAAAATACATAAGAAATTTGATAATTTGCATGCATG
Organism: Primulina tabacum; assembly: GCF_025594145.1. NCBI lineage: Eukaryota > Viridiplantae > Streptophyta > Magnoliopsida > Lamiales > Gesneriaceae > Primulina > Primulina tabacum. Next base: position 44,637,544 of record NC_134552.1, on the reverse strand, counting down.
AGGTTCACGTGGACCTTCAAATTTTTGGGACGTTACGCCAGTGCCTAAGAGCGTGACAGAGATCCGTAGCTTCTTAGGATTGTCTGGTTATTACAGGAAGTTTATTCAGGGCTTCTCTTCTATTCCGGTGCCTATGACCACCTTGACGAAGAAGAATGCAAGTTTATTTGGGGACCGGAGTGCCTGGAGAGTTTCGACATATTGAAGCAGGCTTTGACCTCATCGCCAGTTCTAGCTATGCCATCGGGGCAGGGTGAGTTTGCGGTTTTTACAGATGCTTCGAGGCTCAGTTTGGGCACAGTGTTGATGCAACAGGACAGAGTTATAGCCTATGTGTCTCGACGGCTGAAGGTCTATGAGAAGAATTATCTGACTCATGACCTCGAGCTAGTAGCAGTGGTTTTTGCCTTAAAGATTTGGAGCACTATCTATATGGAGAGAAGTGCAGGATTTTGATAGACCATAAGAGCTTGAAGTACTTCTTCACACAGAAAGAACTGAACATGAGGCAACGGAGGTGGCTAGAGTCAGTGAAGGATTATGACTGTGACTTTAGCTACCATCTGGGTAAGGCTAATGTAGTTGCGGATTCCTTGAGAAGGAAGACTGCAGTGATCGCTCAGTTATCAGTACAGGGATCGTTGCAGATATAGATTCAATGGTTTGAACTTGCAGTTTATTCCAGGGGCAGTGCCCCTAATTTTTCTACCCTGACAGTGCAGCCTACACTGAGAGACAAAATTCGAACATGGCAGACTTCTGATGAGCAGTTGCAGAAGTGGAGACAGAGGGATGAGGCTAAGGGACGGAGACTGTATACAGTTGTGGATGGCATAATCAGATACAGGGACCGATTGTGGGTTCCTTATATTCTGCTATTCGTCTCCGAGTGTTTGACATGTCAGCAGGTCAAGGTAGATCATCAGAGACCTACAGGGAAGCTTAGACCACTCCCTATTCCCGAGTGAAAATGGGAGAACATTACCATGGACATTGTGACAGGGCTTTCGAGGACGACTGGAGGATATAATGCCATATGGGTGATTGTCGATCGGCTCACTAAGTCAGATCATTTTCTGCCGATCAAGAATACCTTTACCATGACTCAATACGCAGAGCTGTACATCAGAGAGATAGCTAGACTGCATGGGATTCCAGTGTTCATCGTGTCAGACAAGGATCCGAGATTCACGTCTGCATTTTGGAAGAGTCTACACCAGCCGTTGGGTACTAAGTTGCTATTCAGTACTATGTTCCATCCTCAGACTGACAGATAGTCAGAGAGAGTAATTCAGATTTCGGAGGACCAACTTAGAGCTTGCATGATCGAATTCTAGGGCAGCTAGGAGCCAAAGTTACGTCTTGTGGAGTTCACGTACAACAACAATTATCAGACATCTATCGACATGGCTCCAAATGATATGAGGCATTATACAGGAGGAAGTGCAGGTCTCCAGTGTATTGGGACGAGATAAGTGAGAGGACAGAGATAGGGCATGATATCGTCAGTCAGACTGCAGAGCTAGTGGTCAAGATCCGAGACTGGATGAAGACCGCTAGTGCCGGCAGAAGAGTTACGCAGATCAACGGTGCAGAGATCTTGAGTTTGTCGTAGGGGATCATGTATTTGTAAAGGTCACACTGATGAAGGGTATGATGATATTCGGGAAGAAGGGAAAACTCAGTCCTAGATATATAGGGTCGTTTGAGATACTGGAGAGAGTTGGGACACTCGCCTACAAAGTTTCATTACCGTCGAATTTGGCGGGAGTTCATAATATGTTCCACGTCTCTATGCTGTGGAAGTACATGTCGAATTCTTCGCATGCGCTGAACTATGAGCCACTTCAGCTGACGCCGAACCTGTCATTCGAGGAGAGACCCACTCAGATATTGGATAGACAAGAGAGGAGGCTCTAGAACGAGGTGATCCATATGATCAAAGTCAAGTGGTTGAATCATTTAGAAGAGGAGGCTACTTGGGAGACTGAGGCCGAGGCCGAGATGAGGAGTCGCTACCCGGAGTTATTCGGTATGTTTAAATTTAGAGTACGAAATTCAGTTTAAGGGGGGAGAATTGTAAGGTCAAGGAAAATTCGAACTACGTAACCTGAATGCATTCAATCTAGGGTTTATTTAACAATACGTGTTTAATGATTTTATGCATTTAATGCATAATCATTGCATGGTTAGGATTTATTTCGCGATTATTTTAAAGTTTCATGGTCGAACGAGGATCGAGGAACGGAGGAACGGGGATATTCAGGAAAAATACTTTAAAGTTTCATTGCACTTCGCGGTCGAACGAGGAACGAAGACCGGGGATATTCAGGAAAAATATTTTTATTGAATGATTAATTTTAATTAATTAATATGGGGTATTTTAAAGGTGTTTTTTGAAAATGAGGCTTAGGTGGGTATTTTACTCGTCGGGTCATATTTTTATCGGTATGCGAATTTTAACGATTCAGAGGACTTTTTGAGGGTTCGGGCAATATTTTCTAAAATACATTAAAACGAAATATTTTTCGGGAGTGTTATTGGGCTTGATGGGTTTGTTTTAATGTTTATTGAGCTCAAAACCCTTTTAAATTATAATTAGGGCCATTAACCAAACCCTAATCCTAACCATAATACACGGCCGCCCCCTCCCTCATTCAGCAGCATTCTTCAGCCTCTTTTCAAAGAAAAACCAGCAGCCTCCATCGAGTTCTTCAAGGATTTTCAAAGAAACTTCGTCCCTGCCTCTCCGGTTCACGTCCCGCACGTAGTTCTTCGAGTTTTCAAGCGTATAATCATCAAGGCACGCTATGTAGCTTCTTTCCATCATTCACATCATATGTATATGCTGATATGTGTGCAATTTATGTATAATACTCGGTACCTTCACGGTTTTACGTTTATGTTTTATTTTGGTTCATGAAATCCAGATACTTATGCATGTAACTCACGTCTTTATGATACATGTGCAAGGGGCTGCCGATCTTATGTTGCTAAGGGGCTGTACACGTCTAGGATGGAGGGAGCTAGGTGGTGAAGTCGAAGCTTGGGTAGCTTAGGTGAGTATGTATGAGGGCTGATCGGTGCTAGTGTCGTTAGGGTTCGGTATGGCTAGATCGGGTAAGGGGTGAGGTGCAGCGGGGCGTGGCTCATTCTAGGGACTGGTTAAGGACGTAATTTGTCTGTTTCAAGGCCCCGGGGTGGTCCATGGTCAGCTGGTAGTGTGACCATGCGTGGATCAAAGCTAGCGGACGCATAGGCTAGGTATGGCTAGGTTCGATTGTTTCTTGGTGAAATTAAGGACGCACGTGCATGGGGCTAAGGGTGGTACTTAGGTCGGTCCAAGAGGGTCGAAATTTAGAGGTCCAGGGGTAAAATGGTCATTTTGGGTTTTCAGGGGCAAAATGGTCAATTTGCACCTGAGTCGATATTTTTGTCATGGCTGCACCATGAGCACAATTTGACATGTTTTATTCAAATTTTTTGTATCAATAACGTGATTTTTATAAAATTATGAAAAAAATGTTGTGTGCTTGGTTTTAAAGAAAATTATGTATATGCATGATTTTGATAAGTGATGAAAATGATGATGTTTTTGAAGGATGGGTATTGGTTGTGACTGTTGATATATGTATACGATGATGATGAGGCCTAGGCATAGTTGAAGGGTAATACTATCGCTGATGTCCGACAGCCGCCTTGTACCACGGTTATACGTAGACGGATCCACCGAATATAGCTGATACGATTAGTGTAAAGGCCTAAAAATCCGTGCTATTTGCAGGGAAATTTAAAATTTTTCTTTTCAAATAATTAAAATTGCCTCAATCATAAATGAACTGATACATAAAGTTTGATGTTTAAAATGGCAACGGAAGAAATTAACATTTTTCGAAATAACAATAAAAAGTTCATCCAACGATTGTTGAGCAATAAAATAATAAATGCTGAACTGAGGTCCTCGGGTCCTACTACTGCCGACTCAAGCTGGCTCACTGGTCCCGCCCTCGATCCCGACATCAACATCAGTACCTGCAACAATCAAGTCTAGTGAGTCTAAAGACTCAACATGCATATGTCGTAAATAACAAGTAAATAAATAGTAAGCTTGCATGCAAGTGGAAATATCATGTCATGAGACATATCGTGAAAATATCGTGTCATGATTAATTATAGTACGTGCATAACTGAACTGAAAATCATGGTGAAAATTTTTGCTCCTTGGAGCCCTGTACTGAAATAGCATGTAATAATTTTCTGGTGAGATTACGGCCGGTCTACGCAAGTGGTCCCTGAACTGAACTGAACTGAGCTGACCGGTAACTGGCGACCGGTAACTCCAACTCCAGTCCGGCCTCACTGAATTATTTGAAATGATAAAAATTTAAACGACTGCATAAAATAATAAAATAATTAAATTTAAATACTCATGCAATAAAATCATTTTAAATTTAAATGCTAGAATTATGCATGGCTTATACGTAGTCTAAGTTACGGGTTCTACAATCCTCCCCCCTTAAAAGAAATTTCGTCCTCGAAATTAAGACTCACCGAATAACTCGGGGTAACGACTCCTCATCTTTGGCTCAGATTTCCACGTAGCTTCCTCCTCTGAGTGGTTGAGCCATTTGACTTTGACTTGCCTAACCAGCTTGTTCTGAAGCTTCTTCTCCTGCCTGTCTAGGATCTGCACTGGTCTCTCCTCATAAGATAGGTTCGGAGTAAGCTGCAACGGCTCAAAGTTCAGGACATGCAAAGGATTCGCCATATACTTCCTCTGCATAGAGACATGAAAGACATTGTGTACTCCGGCTAGATTCGGCGGAAGAGCCACACGATAAGCTAGCGTCCCAACTCTGTCGAGGATCTCAAATGGTCCAATGAATCTCGGACTTAGCTTCCCTTTCTTCCCAAATCGCATGACACCCTTCATAGGTGCCACCTTCACAAAGACATGGTTGCCGACAGCAAACTCTAAATCTCTCCTCCTCTGATCTGCATAGCTCTTCTGTCGACTCTGAGCAGTCCTCATTCTATCACGGATCCGGGCTACTATGTCGACAGTCTGCTGAATAATCTCTGGACCCAGCTCTGCTCTCTCTCCTACTTCATCCCAATGAACAGGAGATCTACACTTACGGCCATATAGTACTTCATACGGAGCCATACTAATAGAAGACTGGAATCTGTTGTTATAGGTGAACTCAACCAATGGTAAGTTCGACTCCCAACTCCCAGAGAAATCAATGACGCAAGCACGGAGAAGATCCTCCAAAATCTGAATGACTTGCTCTGACTGCCCATCTGTCTGCGGATGGAAAGCTGTGCTAAACAGCAACTTCGTACTCATAGTCGAATGCAAACTCTTCCAAAACGAGGAAGTGAATCTGGGATCTCTGTCAGATACGATAGAAACTGGAATGCCATGGAGTCGGACTATCTCTCGGATATATAGCTCTGCATACTGAATCATGGTGAATGTCGTCTTAATAGGCAAGAAGTGCGCTGATTTGGTAAGACGATCTACAATCACCCAAATAGCATTTGATCCTCTGACTGATTTCGGCAATCCTGTCACAAAGTCCATGGTAACATTCTCCCACTTCCACTCGGGAATAGGAAGAGGCTTGAGCAAACCTGCTGGTCTCTAATGCTCGGCCTTCAGTAACTGACAGGTCAGACACTCGGATACAAATCGTCTGATGTCCTTCTTCATACCAGGCCACCAATACAATAGCTGTAGATCTTTGTACATCTTTGTACTCTCAGGGTGAATGGAGTACGGTGACATGTGGGCTTCTGACAGAATATCTGCTCAAATGGAATCACTGCTAGGAACCCATATCCTGTCTCGGTATCTCACAATACCATCGCTGACTGAATACAAGACACTGCCCTTGGCCTCATCTCTCTGCTTCCACTTTGCTAACTGCTCATCTGATGACTGCCCACTGCGAATACGGTCCATAAGGGAAGTCTGAATGGTCAAGGTAGATAGACGGGAAACTCTACCTCAGGGATAAGTCTCCAGATCAAACCTCTGCATCTCAAACTGAAGAGGTCTCGAAACTGTCAAATGGGCCATCGCTGCAACCTTCCTGCTCAGTGCATCCGCAACTACATTAGCTTTACCCGAGTGGTAGCTAATGTCACAATCATAGTCCTTCACAAGCTCCAACCAACGCCTCTGACGCAAATTCAGCTCCTTCTGCGTAAAGAAATACTTGAGGCTCTTGTGGTCGGTAAAGATCTGGCATTTCTCTCCATACAGATAGTGCCTCCAAATCTTCAAGGCAAAAACTACTGCGGCCAACTCTAGATCATGGGTAGGGTAGTTCTTCTCATGGATTTTCAGCTGTCTAGAAGCATAAGCTATCACCCTCCCATGTTGCATCAATACGGCGCCAAGACCGAGCTTCAAAGCATCGGTATACAGAACAAACTCACCGGACCCTGACGGCACAGCCAAAACTGGTGCTGAGATAAGAGCTTACTTCAAAGTATCGAAGCTCTTCTGACACTCCTCGCTCCAAACAAATTTCACATTCTTCTTTGTCAGTGCTGTGAGTGGAACGGCAATAGAGGAAAATCCCTTAATGAACTTCCGATAATATCCTGCTAAGCCAAGAAAACTGCGGATCTCTGATGCATTCTGCGGCACAACCCAATCTCTGACTGCTGCAACTTTCGCTGGGTCTACCTCAATGCCACTGCTGGAAACAATGTGGCCTAAGAACGCCACCTTCTCTAACCAGAATTCGCATTTACTGAACTTTGTGAATAATTTGTGCTTCTGCAATGTCTGCAACACTGTGGTCAGATGCCTGCTGTGATCCTCCCGATTCTTTGAGTAGACGAGAATGTCGTCTATGAACACTATCACAAACTGGTCGAGGTACGGCTGAAACACGCGATTCATGATATCCATGAAGATCGCTGGCACATTCGTCAAATCGAACGGCATCACAAGGAACTCGTAGTGGCCATAACGAGTCCTGAAAGCTGTCTTCGAAACATCAGCATCTCTCACCCTCAACTGGTGATAACCGGAACGCAGATCTATCTTGGAGAAAATCGAAGCTCCCTGCAACTGGTCAAACAGATCCTCAATCCTCGGAAGTGGGTATTTATTCTTCACTGTAACCCTGTTCAACTCCCGATAGTCAATACAAAGCCTCATAGAGCCATCTTTCTTCTTAAGAAACAAAACTGGCGCGCCCCAAGGTGAGAAACTAGGGCGAATGAACTCCTTGTCAAGAAGTTCCTGAATCTGCTTCTTAAGCTCTGCCATCTCTGTCGGTGCAAGTCGGTACGGTGCTTTGGAGATCGGAACCGTACCTGGCATAAGCTCGATAGAAAACTCCACCTCTCTCTCAAGTGGCATACCAGAGACATCCTCCGTAAAAACGTCTAAGAAGTCTCTAACAATCGGAACATCTGAAGCTGATTGACTGGGTGCCTCGGGGACAGATATAAAAGTCGCTAGAAACGCCTGACACCCTCTATGCATGAGTTTCCTAGCCTGAACATATGGAATAATGCGCGGTAAGGGAAAGTACCTGTCTGGCTCAAATAAGAACTGCGTCATTCCAGGCGGTCGGACTAAAACAGATCTCCGCTGGAAGTCAATCAAAACTCTGTTCCGCAATAGCCAGTCCATCCCTAGGATGATGTCAAACTCTGGCATCGGGAGCACGATAAGATCCGCATAGACAAGATTGCCGTGGAGCTCAAGATCTATGTCTCGTATCACATTGGTGGCTGCCATCTCCTCGCCTGAAGGCAACACTACTGAATAGGCTATATCTAGCCCGATGGTCTTGACTTTGAGGAAATTGGCAAAGACCTCCGAAATAAATGAGTGGGTAGCCCCTGAATCTATCAAGGCCTTGGTAGCTGAGCCAGCTATGAAAATTCTCCCTGAAAGTTCGGAACACTAAGCGGAACCCAATTATCACAAGAGTTAAGCTTATAGATATGCAAAGGTCACAGTTCTTCTAATTAAATCCCGAAAATAAATACTAAGTAGAGCATGCAATCTTATCGCAAATCTAAGTTCAAAATCTTAATCCCGATTCCCAAAACATTGGAATGCAAATGTAAACTTAAAGCTGTAAGGTACCTGTCATCAACATGGTATCGGGGTTTGTCTCCGCAGCATGGAGAGCAAAAACCCTGCCTTGGGTAGGCAGATTCTTCCGAGGGCACTGCTGCAGTACATGGTCTGTGCTGCCACACTTATAACATTTCCCTGAGCCATACATGCATGCTCCGGGATGACGGCGTGAGCATTTAGGGCAAGCCGGATGCTCAAAGGTCCTCGAGACGGCACGTCCCTTGCTGCTGCTGAGGTCCTCCTCTGTTTCTGGGCGGCCCGTGAAAAGGCCTCTTGTGCTGATGCTGATGCTGCTGAGGAGGAGGGCGGTGTGGTACCTGGATTGGGCGCTTGCCCTGACGGTCTCTCTCGATGTCCCGCTGATCCTGCTCTGCGGCTAAGGCTTTGGAGACAGCGACCTCATAAGAAGTAGGGTCAGACACCCTAACATCACGGCGCAAGATCGGCCGTAGACCCACCAAGAAATGCATCAACTTGGCTCTAGCATCATTCGCGATCAGGGGCACAAAATGAAAACCCCTCTCAAACTTACGGATGAACTCCGTAACAGTCGAATCTCCCTGTCTCAGGCTCATGAACTCAGTGGTCAACCTGGTGCGCACCTCCTCTGTAAAATATTTGGAGTCGAATACCTCCGTGAAGCATGCCCAAGACAGTGTAGCCAAGTTAAGGGCTACTGAAGCTCCTTCCCACCATAAGTGGGCATCTCCTCCGAACAGATAAGAGGCACAACGAACTCGATCTGCATCCCCAAGCTCCATGAAGTCGAAGATAACCTCGAGGGACTTGATCCAGCCCTCGGCAATCATGGGGTCCGACGTCCCTGAAAAATCATTCGGACGCATCTTCATAAATCTCTCGTAAACAGCCTCGGGCCCTGTCGGCCTGGTCGCCACAGCATTTTTCCCCGCAAACTGTGCGAAGAACTGAGTCATCCCAGCCAGCATCTGGGCATTCATGTCCGGTGGGGGTGGAGGTGGTAAATCTCTCTCCTGTCTCTGCTCCTCCCTGTCCTCTTGGCGAGGCTCGTCATTTCTAGTGCGCTCGAGAATGCGTCTAGGGGGCATACTGTTCCATACATAACCCATACGTAAATAACATGCATAATTCCCTGATTTATTTAAATTGAAATACTGAAAAATAAAATAAATCTGGACGTAAAACATTTCATGAAAACATGATGTCAAATAATTCATGCTTGAATAAAATGCGCAAATGTAAAACTTACAGACCGAAGACGTGACTTCGTGAGCTTCTCGAGGTCAGTAGTAGTACAACCCTATACAGAACCATTGCTCTGATACCAGCTGTAGAGGCCTAAAAATCCGTGCTTGAAAATTTGCGAGAAATTTAAAATTTTTCTTTTCAAATAATTAAAATTGCCTCAATCATAAATGAAGTGATACATAAAGTTTGATGTTTAAAATGGCAGCGGAAGAAATTAACATTTTTCGAAATAACAATAAAAAGTTGATCCAACGATTGTTGAGCAATAAAATAATAAATGCTGAACTGAGGTCCTCGGGTCCTACTACTGCCAACTTGTAAGGCTTGAGATTTATTAGTCTTCATTGATGTGATATTCGGAAGATATGAGTATGCATGACATGTAATGAGAAGCACTAAATGAGATTATGAAGTGTTGCTTGAAGAAAGAGACCGCACCCGCGCCTAGAGAAGCACCGCACCCGCGGTGGATAGGCAGAGAGTTGGCCATTTTTACAGTAGGGTCACCACACCCGCGGTCCAGAAGCAGCGCACCCGCGGTGCTGCTACAGTGAGGTCAGCGCACCCGCGTTACAGGACTGAGCGCACCCGCGGTCGAAGCTTTCGGAAAAGTTGATGTATATCATTACAAAGAGCGCACCCGCGGTTATGGAATGAGCGGACCCGCGGTACGACGTGCAGCATGAAAAATAAGCCACGTTTCCTGGTGTTGCATGCAGTATATATATAAGAATTGCACGCCTTTCCTTCACAAAATTCAGAAAAGGGTTGAAGCTTTTGAGAGAAAAATCCTTACGCCTTTGTAGATTTGTGATTGTGAAAGATCAACCCGTTAGAATTTTAATCCAATTTCAGTACTGTGTTCCTATCGACGCAGGCTACAACTGGACGTAAGTTTTGTTGCATTTAGACATGATTTGAATTTATGATATTGTCAGAATTGAATACAAATCAGATATGATGTTTATGCTACAGTAGACATTGTATAATTGAAGTCAGATTAAAGAATAGATTGGTTATGCAATTGTTATGATTTTCGAAAGATATTGATTGAGATTTGAAATCAGAGTAGTGTTGTTACTGATTTTGAATATACCGATATTGAAATTATGAGTTGTACTGGTATTGATTATGAATTCTGGTATTATATCTGTGATGTTGAGATAGACGAGGTTATCGTGACTGTATTGTTATGCCGTTGAAACATCAGTTGATTTAGATTGATCAGATTCAGTAATGATCTCGAGTGTATCGTGATATCGCTTATATGAATTAGATTGTACCTTCTTCAGATATGGATCAGATTATATACTGAATTGAGTATTGATCAGAACAGGTTTTGAATCGAATTATATACTGATATTGTATTTATGCAATTGTCATTGCCAGACTGGTTATGGACAGATTGGAATACAAGACTTCGTCTTCGTCAGACCGGGAAGACAAAGGTATAATTCATGTTTTGTTTTGGGAAGACACAACTCAAATGAGATTCAATTTGAGTTTCCCTAACAAAATCACATACTAGACTTGTTGTTTATCTTTTGATATGATTTGCCTGGTTTATAGATTTATATTCCAGCATTGAGATAGGAATCATTGGCAGACTTGCCAAACTAGATGTTCGGTGGTATCGACGCTTCGGATCAGATTCACTCCGATTGTAGACATTCGATACAGACATGACCGAAGTCTAGGAATAAGACGTACAGTTACCCCGATTGGGAGGGTAGGTGATAGACAGTGACGTCTTATTCACACCGGGATCCCTAGAGTTAGAGTCGAGTCGAGTCAAGATATGAATTGAATTGAGTTGCATGCTTATTTTATTTTGATTTCAGAGATTATGGAATCCATTGTTACTGCATGCTTATTTTGATTTAGTTTCATATACTATGAAACCTATTGTTATGAATTTTATGCATGATAATATGCTTTATGATTTATATTGTATATATGCATGTATACATGTTTTATACTGGGATTTATTCTCACCGGAGTATCCGGCTGTTGTCTTGTTTTGTATGTGTGCATGACAACAGGTGGGACAAGATCGGGGTCAAGAAGATGATGAGAGAAGATGAGTTAGAGTGGTGATTCCGGACTTGGATGTAGACTTGGTTTAATACTTGAACTTTAGTAGTTAAACCTTAGACTAGTTTGAACTAGAAGCATGTTGTACAAGATTTGTATTATTATACTGGTTTGTATAATAGATTGATTCCATTATCTTCCGCATTTTAAAGAAAAAATTTTAGACCCTGTTTATCTTAATTGATAATTAAATCCCAAAGATGATTAAGATGATGATTAGCGTCCGGGTCCCCACACGACTCGAGCTGGCTCACTGGTCCCCGCCCTCGATCCCGACATCAACATCAGTACCTGCAACAATCAAGTCTAGTGAGTCTAAAGACTCAACATGCATATGCCATAAATAACAAGTAAATAAATAATAAGCTTGCATGCAAGTGGAAATATCATGTCATGAGGCATATCGTGAAAATATCGTGTCATGATTAATTATAGTACGTGCATAACTGAACTGAAAATCATGGTGAAAATGTTTGCTCCTTGGAACCCTGTACTGAAATAGCATGTAATAATTTTCTGGTGAGATTATGGTCTACGCAAGTGGTCCCTGAACTGAACTGAACTGAGCTGACCGGTAACTGGCGACCGGGCCGGTAACTGGCGATCGGACTTAATAATGTACGTCTGATCAGACTACTGCCACAGTATACTGGGTGAAACAACTGAATTGACCGGTAACTGGCGACCGGGCCGGTAACTGGCGACCGGACTTAAGCATGATAGTAAAGTGACCACAAGCAATATCGCATAAATCTCAAAATAAGTATTTTTGCACGTAATATAATTAATTAACACAATTAAATATTCTGTAATAATTTTACTGAATGGATTGGATCGCTCCCAGGCTCGCTGCAACCTACATATGCCATGAAAAATATGCAATAGATTTATGGGACCAAACTATGCAATAACATCCAAAAACTGAGACAAGTGCGCCTAATGACTTCGTATTTAATCATGACTCCGAACCAACCCGAACCAACACTGTAACATCATATAGTCATGATTAAAATACGCTTAAAAATGATGAATTAATGCCCCTAAAATGATGAGGGACGAAATCTAGGTGAATGGAGGCCAAAACATGAAACGCTCTTTCGAGAGTCAATTTGACACATCGCACCGTAAATTCTCGTACGACCTCAAAAATGATCCGAATCACAAACGGCCAAAATCATGACCTTCTAACTTGATGAGGCACTTTCCAGTCCAAGGCCATGGGCTAAAATCCAACCAAGAACTCAAACGATGCCTGAGAACAACAGCACGCTTGCTGTCAAAATTACAGCAGCTGCACATTTGTTTTCTTGTGTCGTTTTCGAGACTACCGGCCATTGGGGCTTGAACCACCGACCAGAGACTCTTACCAACATCCCAAGGAATGATTTGAACCATGGCTAAGGGTCCTAGGCCAGCCACCATTCGCACCATTCCAGCAAACATCAGAAAACTCCAACCGAGAGCACTCATACATGCGTGTGTAGTGTTGTGTTTCATTTGCTGTCTCGTGTCGTCCAGTGGCCATTTGATTGACCATGGCACGATCTAGACATCTAGGGGCATGGTATGAACCGTGGCTAAAGGCCATAGGCCAACCAAGATCCACACCATTTCACAATATTCGAACCATACAGGCTGTGAAAATGAGAGGGCCGAAAGTGGGGAGGGGCTGTTTCTGCGTTTTATTGTAAAAACCGATTCACCATGAACCAAACCTCCAAAAGGGAGACTTAGTCACGTCTTAGACATGCTAGGGAAGTGATCTAACCATGGCTATAGGCCTTGGGGCAGCCATGATCAGATTCATTTCTCCTTTGACAGCAGAAACAATTTTCGAGACACACTTGGGCAGAAATGGGGAGTTGCTGTCATTCCTTGCTTTCGGCTAGCATGGGACTCAAACCAATGGAAAAATGTGATCCTAACATGTCCTACTACATGCTTAGGAGCAGCTTTGGGAACCTGGAATCGATTCAATACCTGAAATCCACAAAACAAAGCAACACGTGAAGCTGTCATAGAAATCGAAAAAAATCTGCATGTTGTTTTCTGAAAAAATCTTGCTATGTTTCGGTTTTTGCCATAGAAATAATGATCAGTGCAATGAAAATAAATGATAATAGGACTTGATTGAAGAGTCAAGGAAGAACATATGCATGCCTGGTTTCGTTTTGAACGAAAACGAATGAATAAGACGATACGGCGTGGAGGAGGTGGAGCGCTTTTGCTACCTTCCTTCTTACTCGATTTATCTCTCCTATCTCCCACTGAATTCTCACAGTTTTTCCACTCTGAAATACTCTCTAATTCGGTGATGGGGGAGGGGAAAGGGTGGTTAAGAGAGTGAGGGAAATTGTTGCAAGATATAGGGAACAAATCAAGACCAAGTCTCCACCTTTTGAATTTTTGAATTTTGGTTTGATATCAAATGATTTGTTGGTGTTTGTTGGGGTGAGGTGGCCGATTATTTACAAGCTAGTCTATGTTAGAATAAGGTTGATTATTAATTAAATGGTGCTCCCAAAAATAAAATAATTATCCTACTAATTAAATGCAAAGAAACGGTCAAAGGTGGTGAGATGGCAAGGCATGTTGCTTAATCATCTAGGGGCCGAAATCTTACAATAAAAATGAAGGGAAATTGTTGTTTAGTTGCTAAATTTATAACCCTTAAAAGCCTCATATATCCTTTAAATAATTTAGTGAACTAACCCCTTAATTATGGAACCTAAATGAATTTATTTTCTACTCACCTCAAGTAACTAAAATAATTCCTTAAACTTCCTTTTTAACTTAAATCAACTTACTTGCTAGCTAAAATAAATTCTGGAAATGATTTCTTAATCATAATTTCTATCTCAAAACTCCAACTCCAGTCCGGCCTCACTGAATTAACTGAAATGATAAAAATTTAAATGACTGCATAAAATAATAAAATAATTAAATTTAAATACTCATGCAATAAAATCATTTTAAATTCAAATACTATAATTATGCATGGCTTATACGTAGTCTAAGTTACGGGTTCTACAATTAGAGCTGATACGAAAGTCACAACTAATTAACTAAATTCAACTAAAGTAAATGTATAAGTATATGATGATATAATGAACTTTTTTGACCCCATGCTTTTACGATATGTTTACGTTTACGTTTTTAAGATTATGAAATGTGTTATTATTACAGTGCCTTTCACTGTTGCTTGTTATATATATGTATTTGCTATTAACGGTACATATGTGTTGAGTATTTAGACTCACTAGGCGTGTATGATGTAGGTGAGCAGATCGATGAGGAGTCTGGAGGTGCCGAAGTCTGAGTAGGCAGGGCTGGATGTACGCACATGACCCGATGACCATATTTTCCGCACATCACGTTTTATTGAGTTTAGAGTGGGCATGAACATTTTTATGCACTGGTTTGACATGTTGATGGTTATTAGGACTTTTACACGTTTATTTTTATGCACATTTTTGGATGGACGAATTAGCCATTTTTAACTGTATTGTTTATTTATTATTTAAGTATGCTTGTTTTTAAAAAGGGTATTTTTCAGCTCTATCGTGTTAGCTCTATTCAATAGATCCATCTATGTATAACTGTGGTACCCGGCGGCGAGGACATCAGCGACAATATTACCCATTCACTGAGCCTTGGCCTTACAGCTCATCGCATACATATACATATTGGTCACAACCAACTCACTTCCTTCAAAACGTGTCATCATATTCATCACTTATCAAAATCATGCATAAACACAATTTTCTTAAAATCAAGCATGCAACGTATTTTTCATAATTTCATAAAAAGCCATATTGATAACATAACATTTAAAACATGTCAAATAGTGTTTAGGACGCTGCCAGGACTAAAAAACTCGACCCGCGTGCAAAATGACCATTTTGCCCCTGGAAACCCTAATTGACCATTTTACCCCTGGATCACAAAATTTCGACCTGAATCTTACCAAAATGCTCAAAACACCTCAAAACATATTAATAAGTATTTTTTAGACGTAAACTCGAGCTCGTTTCAAAACTTATACGATTCGTTTTAAAACTTGGACATGGGTCCCGATTTTTAACCCGAATCAACCCAAAACTTAACCAAATATTCCCAAATTTAAACAGTGACTTAAACCTACACAACCAACACCTAAAAAACTCAGTTTCAGACCCCTTAGGACCTACGAACCAAGCCTGAAAGTTGTTGGAAATTTCCAGCGCACAAACCACGACACCCTAGTTGCGGCTATACCCCGATTCCTCGACTTTAGCCCAAAACAATGAGGACCAACCCTGAACCAGCCCACCTTTGGACCCTCCTGGACCTACCTAACCCAATCTCACATCCCCATGCACGCTGCAAGATGCAACCATCCACTAGCCACCAATATCTCCCCAACCGAGACCAAAACGACCACTCTTGACTTAATGTCTTCAATCGGCTCTAAGGTCACAACCAGAAGCGTGCGAGCCATCCTAGGCCATGACTCAGACCCACCAGGGTCTGTTCCATGGCTTGGAACAGCCCCTCACACAGACGGACCCATCCAAAACTCCAGACCTAGCGTCCACCGTGACTTCAACCCAACAAATCACGATCGGCCTCCACCAAAACGTGAACCACTCGAGAATCCAACCCATTGACGCATATTTCCTTGACGTAACCAGCCCCCTAGGACCCTCACTCGGAAGCCCCTTGCACCAAGGCAACAAAAACGTGAGTTATGTAATAAAAGATGCACTTTTCATGTCAAAACCTTGCAAAAATGATACCACATGATAATTCAAAGAATTTTCCATGCAAATACATATACATCAACATATAAATGGTGTAAATGATGATAAAAAGAGATACATGGCGTGCCTTAACGTTTGTGTGCTCGCAACTTGAAAGTTCTTGCGTATAACGCGCACCGGAGTGGCGGGGAATAATTTTTTCTTGAAACCTAGGGAGAAGGCTGCTGTATTTTTCGAGAATGGAGGTTGCTGAATGAGAGGGAGGGGCGGCCACTAGGTAATATTATGTTTAGGGTTAGGGTTGATAGGTTTTTAAATGAGGGATTAGTGTATAATGGGCCCTAATTAAAATAAATGAGTTTAAAATGGTTTTAGGCCCATTATGCAATAAAGTAAACCTTCAAGCCCAAAAATACTCCCGAAAAATATTTCGTATTGGTACATTTTTGAAAATATTTCCCGCACCCTCAAAAAGTTCTCTAAATCGATAAAATTTGCGTACCGGTTAAAAATATGACACAACGAGTAAAAATACCCAACCAAGGCCCATTTTCAAAAATCATACTTAATTACACCATATAAAAATAATTATTTAATAAAACATTTTTCTTGATTATCCCCGTTCTCCGTTGCTCGTTCGAGCGCAAGATGTAACTTAAAACCCTAATACATGAAACTTTAACTAACCATGCTGTAATGCCCAAGATTTTATACCGTGTTAAATTACGATTATTAATTTTTAATCGAGACGATTATGAAAGGGCTAACCGAGACACGAAATGAGATCGCGTGTGAAAATTGATGTGCGAGGACAGTAGCATTGGCGCACATGCGCGACCGGATGCGCGCACATGCGCCAAACAGGCAGAAGACCTCGCGCATATGCGCGGAAGATGTCGCGCATATGCGCGAGCCTATGCAAGTGAGGTCCAGAAGACATCGCGCATATGCGCCAGTAATGTCGCGCATATGCGCGAGCTGCCAAGGCCGAGACCAGTATGCGCGAGACATGCAAATTGAAAAATTGCCACGTTTCCTTGGCATGGGAATTGGATATATATATATATACATAAAGAAACGTAATTCCTCAAAAATTTTCAGAAGAAGGAGGAACGAGAGCTCCCGAGGAAATTACGTTCAATTCGATTTGCGATCAATCCGTCCGTCCAAATTTGAATCCGAGTACGACACCGAGTTCATAGCAATGACAGCTAAAACAGGACGTAAGTTTTGTTACGTTTTGTGAAGATTTGAAATTATGCTATGTCCAGAATCAGATACGATTCATATATAGTGTTCTTGACATTGTAGACATCATAGAATCGAAGTCAGATTAAGAAACAGATTGATCATGGAATTGTTATGAATTTCAGAGTTAAAGTGACTGAGATGTGATGTCAGATTCGTACGGTGGTTGATTATAAGTTATTGGAATTAGTATATACTGGGGTGGTATCACCGGTATCGCAAGATTGTACTGTTGTACCGTCATAATTTGATAAGACGGGGATGTTTTGATTTGAATAGAATATTGATACAGTATATTGATATTGTCATTGCCAGATTGAACATTGACAGGCTTTGAGTCGAGACTTCGATTGTATCGGAGCGACAGCAAGAAAGGTATAAATAAATGTTGATTTGGGATTGCACAACTCGAGTTGGTTTGACTTGAGTTTCCCAAAATCACATACTTTATTTTATTGCATTGATAATTGCAGACTATCAGATTGATATGTTTAGTCTATTGAATTATAGCAGAGCCAGAGTTTGAGTCTAGGGCAGATCAGCCTATCTAGGGCAGAACCGTCGAGTCTTTGTCAGAACCGCGTAGACTCTAGACTTACGGTGTATCGATGAGCTTAGATGTAGATCGACGTCTATTGTAGACATTCGATACAGCATACCAAAGTCTAAATTAGATCGGGATCCCTAGGTTAGAAATAAGTTGAGATAAGATAATAAGTCATTGACTTAAATACAGATTCGTATTGGTTCATGTAGTCAGATTGGATACATGTTTTAATGATTGGTTTATGCTTTATATATGCTTTATATGATTGCATTGATACATTGTTTATACTGGGATATTTATATCTCACCGGAGTTATCCGGCTGTTGTCTTGTCTGTATGTGTGCATGACAACAGGTGGGACAGGTTTAGGGTCACAGAGGTGAAGAAAGATCGAGTTAGAGTGGAGACTACGGACTTGGACTAGAGTTAGGGTTTAAACACTTGTTATATAGTTGTTAAACATTAGTTGAGACTGATTGTATATAGTGCAAGATTTGTACTTTTAATACTGACGTGTATGTTAAGATGTATGCCATTACGTTCCGCATTTTAAAAAAAAATTTAGACCCTGTTTATTATAATTAATTAAATTAGTCCCAATGACAATTAATAAGATGATTAGCGTCCGGGTCCCCACAACAGGTGGTATCAGAGCGATATATCCTTTAGATTGAGATAGAAGAGGCTAGTGAGCGGGGTAGATTAAGGATTTCTTTCCTGCTTTTGAATGCTAGCATGTCTTACTGCTTTAATACATGTTACTTGCTTATCTGATTTGATATAGTAATATGTTTTATTGAGAATGGATCAGCACCGATTCTAGATCAGCAGTAAGATGATCAGAGGAGGACTGAAGTTGGTTGTTGTATTTGAGTTACTAATTCTGTTGATAACCAGATATGTCTCCGTGACGAGTACCAGAACAGGGAAGTACATCAAATCCTCCGATAGATGTAACACCGACTCCAATGGAAACGTTACTGAAACGATTTCAGTCATTTCACCCGCCAACTTTGAAAGGAACAGAGAACGATGTGCAGTGCGAGAGTTGGCTTGATGATATTGAAATGCTTTTTGACTCATTGAAGTATACAGATGAGAGGCGAGTTCGATTAATTGGACACCAGTTACACGATATTGCTAAGGACTGGTGAATTACTAGAAAGAGAGCCATGGAGCATAGAGGTACGACTATTACCTGGAATGTCTTTAGAACTGAATTTTATCAACGATTCTTTCCAGTGTCGTACAGAAAAGACAAGGGGGCGGAGTTTGCTAATCTAAGGCAGGGACCGATGAACATAGAAGCATACGTGTCCAAGTTCTCCACCTTGTTGAAATTTGCTCCACATGTGGCTGACAGCGAGGAAGCTACTGCTGACCAGTTCATCAATGGCTTGAACCCCGATAATTTTACATTGGTGAACACAGGGCGACCGAATAACTTTACTGACGCCTTGAACAGAGCTAAGGGAGCAGAAGCCGGTCTGATGAGACAGAAAGGGGCTTCATTTGTGCCTCCAGCACCGAGACCACAGCAACCACCTCCCAGATTCGAGGGTGGCAGCAGCAGTGGAGGGAAGAAGGAATTTTTGAAAGCCAGAGGAAAGCAATTTAAGAAATCTGGCATCAGTTCTTCCAGCTCCGGTGGTTCCAGACAGAGCCAGAGTTATACTGGAGTTTATTGTAAGACTTGCGGAGGAAGACATGCAACTGAGCAATGCCAGGGAGTAACTGGTAGTTGCACCATCTGTAAACAGCCGGGACACTTTGCTAAAGTGTGTCCACAGAGAGGGTCCCAAAGATCTCAGGGAGCCGAGTCATCGGGATCAGCAGCACAGACTGAGAGACGATCAGCTGCTGTTCACACCTTCCAGCCAGCGCCAGCTCAGTCACAGCAGAGGCCAGGAGGTAGCCAGATTGTTAGCCAGCCTCCTAGACAGCAGGCCAGAGTATTCGCTTTGACCGAGGAGCAAGCCCAGGAAGCACCAGATGACGTTGTGGCAGGTAACTGTTCTTTATGTGGTTACCCTGCTTATGTATTGATTGATACCGGTGCTTCACATACTTTTATTTCTGAACGATTTGCATTAAGTCATACATTGCCTGTAGAATCTTTAGCTACTGTAGTGTCTGTCTCTTCTCCTTTAGGGACAGGTTTGATATCCGTAAATTCTGTAAAACATTGTATACTACAGTATGACGGGCATGAGATTGAGTTAGAGTGTATTGTACTGGGGTTGTCTGATTTTGATTGTATTATCGGTATTGATATGCTGACCAAGTACATAGCTACAGTTGATTGTTTCCACAAAATAGTGAGATTCAGACCCGATACGACTAAAGAGTGGAAATTTTACGGTAAGGGTTCTAGATCGAGAATTCCTTTAATATCCGTATTATCTATGACTCGATTGTTACAGACAGGAGCAGAGGGATTCCTTGTATATTCAGTAGATTTACTGAAGTCGAGTCCATCCTTGGCTGATTTGCCAGTAGTACGTGAGTTTGCTGACGTCTTTCCAGACGAGATCCCGGGATTACCTCCAGTTAGAGAGAGACTTCAGCATTGAATTGATGCCAGGTACAGTGCCAATTTCTAGAGCCCCGTACAGAATGGCACCAATTGAATTGAAAGAATTAAAAGATCAGCTGGAAGATTTACTGGCCAAGGGATACATCAGACCGAGTGTTTCTCCTTGGGGTGCTCTAGTATTGTTTGTAAGAAAGAAAGACGGTTCGATGAGACTCTGCATCTACTATCGGCAACTGAACAAGGCAACGATAAAGAATAAATATCCTTTGCCTCGTATTGATGATTTATTTGACCAGTTGCAGGGTTCTTCAGTATATTCCAAAATTGATTTAAGATCTGGATATCATCAGCTGAGAGTCAGAGATTCTGATATCTCGAAAACAGCATTCAGAACCAGGTATGGACATTATGAGTTTATTGTCATGCCATTTGGTTTGACGAATGCTCCAAGCGGTGTTTATGGGATTGATGAACCGTGTATTCCAGAAATATCTCGATGAATTTGTGATTATATTCATTGATGATATTTTGATTTATTCAAAGAATATGAGTGAGCATGCTGAGCATTTAAGAACTGTGTTGCGAATTTTAAGGACTGAGAAATTATATGCTAAACTGTCGAAATGCGAGTTTTGGTTGAGACAGGTAGTATTTCTGGGGCATATTATATCCGGAGATGGGATATCAGTGGATCCCAGCAAGGTTGAAGCCGTGATTTCTTGCCAAGACCGACGTCAGTGCCCGAAATTCGAAGTTTTATGGGTTTAGCGGGATATTACCGTCGTTTCATTAAAGATTGCTAAACCAATTACTCAGCTGACTCAGAAGAATGCTCCATTTGTTTGGTCTGAAGAATGCGAGACCAGTTTTCTGGAGTTGAAAAAGAGATTAACCAGTGCTCCGGTGTTGACTATCCCATCCGGTACTGGTGGTTTTGTGGTTTATTGCGACGCTTCTCATAGAGAGTTGGGATGTGTTCTGATGCAGCGAGGGCATGTTATTGCTTATGCCTCAAGACAGCTTAAACCACATGAGACCCGTTATCCAATTCATGATCTTGAATTGGCAGCCATTGTCTTTGCATTAAAGATATGGCGACACTATCTTTATGGTGAGAAATTTGAGATATATTCTGATCATAAGAGTTTGAAATATATGTTTTCACAATCTGAATTGAATATGAGACAACGAAGATGGCTTGATTTGCTTAAAGACCTTGATTGTGAAATCAAATACTATCCAGGAAAGTCTAATGCAGCAGCTGATGCACTAAGTCGAAAGGTATGTTCCTTATCCTTGTCGACGATCGGTGTTTCAAATTTGATAGAAGACTGCTGTTTGTCTGGATTAGCATTTGAAACAGATTATAAACTGTTGAGACTTTATACGGTGCAAGTAGAACCAGAGCTGATTATGAGAATTAAAGCGGCTCAAAAAGTTGATCAGAATGTACAGAGATCAATAGCGATGATCAGAACAGGACATCGATCGGAATATCAGGTACGTGATAACGTCTTGTATGTAAATAATCGTTTGGTTGTGCCGAATGTTTCAGATTTGAGACGACGGATATTGTCAGAAGCGCACAACAGTCGATTCAGTATTCATCCTGGTGGCAGAAAGATGTATAATGATTTGAAAAGACAGTTCTGGTGGAAACAAATGAAGACTGACATTGCCGAATTTGTTTCCAAATGTCTGAATTGCCAGCAGGTGAAAGCAGAAAGAAAGAAACCAGGAGGTTTATTACAGAGTTTGTCCATTCCTGAATGGAAATGGGATCACATTTCCATGGATTTTGTGACGCAGCTACCACGTTCCTCCCGAGGTTGTGATGCGATTTGGGTCGTGATTGACAGATTGACCAAATCCACATGTTTTATTCCGTACAAGATGACGTACAGATTTGACCAGATGACAGAGATTTATGTTAGAGAAGTGGTCAGATTGCACGGAGTGCCGAAGTCAATTGTATCAGATCGTGATCCTCGATTTACTTCGCACTTTTGGCAGAGCTTGTAGCAGGCTCTCGGTACGAAGTTACATCTGAGTACCGCATATCATCTACAGACTGACGGACAGTCAGAGCGAACTATCCAGACACTGGAAGATATGCTGAGAGCAGTGGTGCTTGATTTTAGCACTAATTGGCAAGATGCATTGCCACTTTGTGAGTTTTCGTACAACAACAGCTATCAGACGAGTATTGAGATGGCACCATTCGAAGCGTTGTATGGAAAGAAGTGTCGATCCCCTCTCTATTGGGATGATATCTCTGAAGTGCCTGAGATTGGACCTGATATGATCAGAGATATGACAGAAAAAGTGAAGCAAATTCAAAAGAAAATGAAGGCAGCACAAGACAGACAGGCCAAATATGCCAATGTTCGACGTAGACCGTTGGTATTTGAGACAGGAGACCGAGTATTTTTAAAGATTTCACCTTTCAGAGGAGTTGTCAGATTTGGTAAGAAAGGGAAACTGTCTCCACGATATATTGGGCCTTATGAGATTCTCGAAAAGATAGGAGATCGGGCATATCGACTCGCGTTACCGCCTTCATTTTCTGGGATACATGATGTCTTTCATGTATCGTTATTAAGGAAATACCTTCCTGATGCTTCACATGCTATTCAGCCAGACGAGGCCGAACTGGATGAGACGTTGAGCTATGTTGAAAAACCAATTCAGATTATTGATCGTAAGGAAAAACAGCTCAGAACGAAGACTATTCCACTTGTGAAAGTTCAATGGACTCGTCATGTTACTGAAGAAGCGACCTGGGAAACTGAATCAGATATGAGACAAGAATTCCCTGAGTTGTTTCGATAATGTAAACTCTTTAGACCGTTTTTGTATATACTCCCTACTGATATAATTGAATGCCTGTGATTTCGAGGACGAAATCGAATCTTGGGGGGGAGAAATGTAATGCCCAAGATTTTATACCGTGTTAAATTACGATTATTAATTTTTAATCGAGACGATTATGAAAGGGCTAACCGAGACACGAAATGAGATCGCGTGTGAAAATTGATGTGCGAGGACAGTAGCATTGGCGCACATGCGCGACCGGATGCGCGCACATGCGCCAAACAGGCAGAAGACCTCGCGCATATGCGCGGAAGATGTCGCGCATATGCGCGAGCCTATGCAAGTGAGGTCCAGAAGATATTGCGCATATGCGCTAGTAATGTCGCGCATATGCGCGAGCTGCCAAGGCCGAGACCAGTAGGTCTCGCGCATATGCGCCAGTAATGTCGCGCATATGCGCGAGACATGAAAATTGAAAAATTGCCACGTTTCCTTGGCATGGGAATTGGATATATATATATATACATAAAGAAACGTAATTCCTCAAAAAGTTTCAAAAGAAGGAGGAACGAGAGCTCCCGGGAAAATTACGTTCAATTCGATTTGCGATCAATCCGTCCGTCCAAATTTGAATCCAAGTACGACACCGAGTTCATAGCAACGACAGCTACAACAGGACGTAAGTTTTGTTACGTTTTGTGAAGATTTGAAATTATGCTATGTCCAGAATCAGATACGATTCATATATAGTGTTCTTGACATAGTAGACATCATAGAATCGAAGTCAGATTAAGAAACAGATTGATCATAGAATTGTTATGAATTTCAGAGTTAAAGTGACTGAGATGTGATTTCAGATTCGTACGGTGGTTGATTATAAGTTATTGGAATTAGTATATACTGGGGTGGTATCACCGGTATCGCAAGATTGTACTTTTGTACCGTCAGAATTTGATAAGACGGGGATGTTTTGATTTGAATAGAATATTGATACAGTATATTGATATTGTCATTGCCAGATTGAACATTGACAGGCTTTGAGTCGAGACTTGGATTGTATCAGAGCGACAGCAAGAAAGGTATAAATAAATGTTGATTCGGTATTGCACAACTCGAGTTGGTTTGACTTGAGTTTCCCAAAATCACATACTTTATTTTATTGCATTGATAATTGCAGATTATCAGATTGATATGTTTAGTCTATTGAATTATAGCAGAGCCAGAGTTTGAGTCTAGGGCAGATCAGCCTAGCTAGGGCAGAACCGCCGAGTCTTTGTCAGAACCGCGTAGACTCTAGACTTACGGTGTATCGATGAGCTTAGATGTAGATCGACGTCTATTGTAGACATTCGATACAGCATACCAAAGTCTAAATTAGATTGGGATCCCTAGGTTAGAAATAAGTTGAGATAAGATAATAAGTCATTGACTTAAATACAGATTCGTATTGATTCATGTAGTCAGATTGGATAAATGTTTTAATGATTGGTTTATGCTTTATATATGCTTTATATGATTGCATTGATACATTGTTTATACTGGGATATTTATATCTCACCGGAGTTATCCGGCTGTTGTCTTGTCTGTATGTGTGCATGACAACAGGTGGGACAGGTTTAGGGTCACAGAGGTGAAGAAAGATCGAGTTAGAGTGGAGACTACGGACTTGGACTAGAGTTAGGGTTTAAACACTTGTTATATAGTTGTTAAACCTTAGTTGAGACTGATTGTATATAGTGCAAGATTTGTACTTTTAATACTGACGTGTATGTTAAGATGTATGCCATTACGTTCCGCATTTTAAAAAAAAAAATTAGACCATGTTTATTATAATTAATTAAATTAGTCCCAATGACAATTAATAAGATGATTAGCGTCCGGGTCCCCACACATGCAATAATCATGCAATAAATACATAAAATCATTAAACACATATTTTAAATAAAAACTCTAGATTGCATGCAGTTAGGTTACGTAGTTCGAATTTCCTAGACTTTACACATGGAATGCTCATTAATGCTCCTTGTGCTTTTGTGGTCCAATGGTCGGATTTGAGTTCTTAGTATGAATGGTTCGATCGTCTTAAGCCTTGTTTGAACAGCTTGATCTGGTCCAACGATCCGAAACTTGAAACATTTAAAAGTAGCTGGACTTGAAACATCTTGATATTGTTATTTGTCAATCACCAAAATTTAAGGGTACTTGAAATATTTTAATAGAATATATTTTATGATTTTCAGAATAAAATTCTTTTTCAACTAATGGAGATATACCCCATTCTTCAATAGATATGATCTTGTTGATGATAAACTTTGAGAAGTTATAACTTCCTCTCTGCTGAGTATTACTGAAAAAGTGAGTTATATCAACACTTTTTGTGGATATCAGAAGATTTTCATAAAATCCTCTTTGCTTGTAAGAACCATATACATATGATGTATTGGTTAGATATCTTTCCATGATAGTCCATGGAGTTTTTTCCCATTGGGTGTCTTTTTCTTCTATAAGAAGAATCAATTTACGATGTTTTGTCTCTGTATATAGAGCTGAATCATTATCATCTTCTTTGATGATAATAGCATATGATGCTGAAAATTGAGAATCTGTATTACTTCTCTGTTTTTGTTTCAAAAATTCTTGAAACTCATTGTATAACTCATTATTTTTATCAGTATTACTGGCTGATGAACTGGATAAGTTCTAGGCTATAAGCCTCTGTTTACCATGATGTGCAATGATATTAGGGGGTTTTCCCCTGCCACCTCGCCCTCTATAAGAGGACTCTCCTCTTCCTCGGGAATACATATCTGTAGACGAAAACATTAGGATAAATATTCTCGAGTTAAGAAATCTGGCAAGTGATTATCTTCACCTTTCTTATAAATGATTTCAAAATCAAAAGGAGCTAAATGAGCCTGCCATCTTGCAAACATTTGTTTAGAAACATCATGTTTAAAATCTTTATTAAACATAAATTTTGCAGATTTGCAGTCAGTTTTTATAATAAACTTTTGATTATATAAATCATCTTGAAATTTCAAAATACATCTGACAATAGCTAAGATTTCTTTTGCTACTGTGGAGTAATTTTTCTGGGCATTATTCCATTTACCAGAATAAAATCTAATAAGATATTCTTGTTTAGTTTGGGGATCTTTCTGTTTTAAGATTCCTCCAAAACCTATATCTGAGGCATCAATTTCAACTATTTTATCCCATTGGGGATTAGCAAGCATAAGACAAGGAAGATTTTTAACCTTTTCCTTAATATTTTTAACAGCTATTGTATGTCTTTCAGACCAAGGTAAAGGATTTTTCTTTAATCTATCATATAAGATAGCAGAATCTTTAGTAAGATCTTTAATATAAGGAGAAATTTAATTCAAACTTCCTAAGAATCTTTGTAACTGAGTTTTATAAGTTATAATATCAGGAAATTTTGAACCAAATTCTATACTTCTTTGTATAGGAATTATTTTCCCTTTCTCAATCATATGACCAAGAAATCTAATATTAGTTTGAAATAAAATCATTTTAGATTTTGAGATAACAAGACCGTTTTGAATAACAATATTCTTAAACATATCTAAATGTTTAAAATGTGTTTCAATATCATTAGAAAACACTAGAATATCATCAATATAAACAATTATAAAATTGCTGTAACTATAAAAAATATCATTCATAATTTGTTGAAATTCTGAAGGGGCATTTTTAAGGCCAAATGGCATAACTGTCCATTCATAATGTCCTATTGGAACATTAAAAGCAGTTTTATATCTGTCAGATTCTTTTATTTGAATCTGCCAAAATCCTGAATTTAAATCAAAATTTGAAAATATGATAGCATGAACAAGTATATCTAATAAATTTTTTTTATTAGGAATAGGATGTCTAATCCATTTTAAAACCTTATTAAAAGGTTTATAATTTATAACCAATCTTGGAACACCTCTTTCCTGTTCAAATGTTTATTAACATAAAAAGCAGTACATGACCAAGAAGATTGAGAAGGTTTTATCAAACCTTTTTCTAATAAAGAATGAATTTCATTTTTGCATAATTCTAAATATTCAGAATTCATTTGGCAAGGACGAGCCTTGGTTGGAATATTCTTTTCATCAAAATTTTCTTCGTATGGAAGAGATATAATATGTTTCTTTCTATTCCAAAAAGCATTTGGAAGATCATTACATATTTCTAATGAGAACTTATTATAAATAAGTTTAGTTTTTTCCTGTAATTTATCATCTATAGTTAATATATTAACTTCTTCTTTTAAAGAATTAATCCTAAAAGTTTTCCTATCAATCTTTTCTTGTAATTCATTAAGAATTCTATGAACATGTTTAGTTATAAACTTAAAAGAATAGGATTACCTTGAAAAGTTCCTATAATACCTGTTTCATCAACATAAGTTAAATGATAAATTTGATAAATGAAAGGAAGACCAAGTATAAGTTGGCTAGAAATATCTTTTGCTAATAAAAAACTGGTTTGAATACAATTTTTATCTTTGCAAATATAAACTTTTGGTAATTTATAATTTATTTCTAAAGGTTCTCCTCCTGCATGATAGAGAGAATGAGTAGTTTTATGAAAATACTTAGTATGAATTAATCCTTCCTGTATAATATTTAAATCTGCACCACTATCAATCATAGCAATGAAATTCTTTTTATAAGAATTTTCAATTAATAAAGTAATATTGGATATATCATTTATATTAAACATATTAAATATACATAAATATCAAAATTTTGTATCAAATAGATCAATTTCCAAAACTAAAATTATAATTATAATTTTTCTAGAGCTCCAAACTTTGTGGCCACGCAACATGGGATTTGGGCCACGAGGGATGTGAGCGTAGGTTCAATAAGTGTACTCCCCCTCCCGAGAACCTCCCGTAGCAGAGCAGATAAAGAGGATTTGGGAAACGCTGAACAAACCAAAACCGAAGTGACGGAAATGGAGGCGGCGCTACAATCGCTGAGACTGAAGCATCTTCTCCACCTTGCTTGTTACAAACCCACCAACAGAACCCACTTGCTCACTTCAAAGTTACGTCCTTGCTTTGTCCTCCGTTGCTCCTCATCTGCTTCTTCTCCGCCTTCCTCCTCCGCCGCCCTCCCTGGTGGTCGCAGCCGCAGGCAGTCCTCTTCGGCTTCTCCCACTTCCACCTCCGACAGAGATGCCATTCGTGCCATTCGTATAAAAAAGGTATCTCTTTTTTATTTTTTTGACAAAAAGATTACATTTTGCGTCCCAAGTCGTATCAATTTTGGTTTTAATGTGTGGCTTTGGTATTGGTTGCTGCTGCTTCAAACTTTAGAGAGAATGGTCCCGTGACTTGGGAATGTGACAAACCGATCAATTGTATTTCAAATTTTGGAATAGAATTTTTTTCTTGAAACAGGGGAGGTACATGCTCTTGGTACTTAAATCGAAGTATCTGCTAAGAAATCGATGTCTTTCATTAATGATTTATTAAAAATTATTCTCTTCTTCTTCTTTTCTGGGAATGAAGCGTTTTCAGGGTTTCTCTGGAATGTCATTCAAGTTGGTCCTTTATAGAGCGTGTTTCATGGATAACCCAAAACTCATTCTTGGGGGAATATTATTGAATGGGGTTATTTGGAATCTCATCAGCTTTTCTATCTTTAAATTAGTTGTCTCACCAGACTGACAGAGAAAACAGAAAATACAAGTACAGTTTTTGTCTGAACATAAGTTTGATATTTGAGACGAAATATAACTATTTGTCATTTCTATAGATGCAAGAGCTAAGAAGCAATGGACTGGATCCATATGCTTATAAGTGGGATCGTACTCATACAGCAAAGCAGCTGCAAGAGATTTACAGGGATCTTGGAAATGGTGAGGAATCAACTGGTGAGAATGATTATGTATCAATTGCTGGTAGAATTGTGGCTCGAAGGGCTTTTGGAAAGCTTGCCTTTTTAACTTTGAGGGATGACTCGGGAACAATACAGGTTTGCCAATTGTCTTGTCCTTTGTATTTGCTCTAGTTACTTGTATAAGTATCCTCAATTTATGCCTACTCTTCTAGCTTCGAGGTGTTGATGGTGATCCTATATGCTAAAATCTAAAATTTGATACTATTCAAAGAGAAGCGAGCGAGATATCGTTTCTGTCTTTCGATAGAGTTCGTTTATAGTTTTAAACAAGTGCTTTGGGGTTCAATTTTGCTTTTCCTCGTTAGGATGTATGAAATTTATTTTGGTAGGAAAAGAATCGTAAAATATGTGACGTGGATACCTAAACTTTTACGCTGAAGTGTGTGGACGTGAATGGTATTTTTTATGATTTCAACACGAACCATTGAATAGGTGCCAACCACTCTCTTAAACTTTGATACAAATTTCTAAAACTGTCAAAATACTCAATAAGTTATCACTTTTACGATGTTACTATAGTCATATGCTTAGAATCTTCTCAAATATTAAAACAGATAGCAAAGGTAAATCGTATTACTCGATTAAATAAATTTCCATCTTTAGCACTGAATTTCGTCACATGAGTATATTGTATCGATCAACTTCATTTATTTGAAATTGAATTGATCATAAAAATAATTGTATGTGTATTCTGGTGGAGGTAAACGTAAATGGCTGTTTCTAACAGCTGAAACATTTGTATGAGTTCAATGAAAAACATATACAATGAGAGTGAGATATTCCAGTTTTTCATAGATGCCCATGGAATCATTTAGTAGAGAGGACATCATTGAGTTTCATAACGGCATAAGTTGAATATGAAATGAAAATAAAATATCATATCTTTGAGTTTAATATTTCTTAATATCCAAAAAATAAAAAATAAAAACAGATTATAGGTGACAATTCGTTTTTTTTCCTGGTAAAGCTATTCTTTCCCCTGAAAACATGTAAGCATAATTGCTTTCGAAGAAATCAAAGTAGTATCTCATATCTTTTTGGGCTTTCTTTCAATTCAATTATTTTAATGACTTGGTTTTTGAAACAGCTAGCTATCACTTTCCAGTTTTCATGTTCTAGTAAAATACAATACGTTAATTTACATCTTAAAACACAAAGGAAAATGACTTAAAAAATTAGAACAGAATGTTTGCAAAATTTGAATTTACCGCTCAACTGGTCAACAACTTTATTTGAACTTTTAATGTATTTATATATGTGTATTGTGACAGATACCCAAAAGTCCCAATTTTATTTCACCAATTTTGGTATATTTCATTTTTTGTCATCACTAGTTGATTAAGGACGTGAACCCTTTTGGCCTTTTAACCTAGCTTCTTCAGTTGGCATCTAAATGCGTAGATGGATTTACTCAAAAAATTATAGCTTACATATAGTGGTTATGCATATCTGTGAATCCGAGCTACTGACAGCATGTCAATCAATGCAGTGCTCCTCTATCTCGTTTCGAAGATACTGTTCAAGCACTGCAATCTCGACATCTTCTCAAATTACCTATTATATCCGTCTAGGAGAAATTGAAACTGCCAGAAAATTGTTCGACCAAATGCCCCGTAAAACTATTGTTTCATGGAACACTATAATTTCTGGATATTTTCGACACAACCAACCCATTGAAGCCCAACATTTATTTGATCAAATGCCTGAGAGAAATACTGTTTCTTGGAATGGATTAATTTCAGGGTACGTAACAAATAAGATGGTAAAGAAAGCGAGAGAAATATTTGATGTGATGCCCAACAGGGATGTCATATCCTGGACTGCCATGGTTAGAGGTTATGTAGAAGAGGGTATGGTTTCTGAAGCTGAGGAATTGTTTTGGCAAATGCCGGAGAGGAATGTTGTATCGTGGACTGTTATGTTGGGTGGACTGATTCATGATGGTAGGATTGATGATGCTAGGAGACTTTACCATATGATGCCAGTGAAGGATGTTGTGGCTAAGACTAGTATGATAGGTGGGCTATGCTCTGAGGGTCAGTTAGACGAGGCTCGTGAGCTTTTTGATAGCATGAGGCAGAAAAACGTGGTTTCCTGGACAGCAATGATCTCAGGTTATGTAGACAATGGAAAGGTGGATATTGCTAGAAAACTCTTTGAGGTCATGCCTGAAAGGAATGAAGTTACTTGGACGGCAATGCTTATGGGTTACACAAATTGTGGGAGAATTGAGGATGCATGGGAGCTTTTCGAGGCTATGCCATCTAAATCAGTTGTTGCTTGCAATGCACTGATTATCGGTTTAGGCGAGAATGGAGAGGTATCCAAAGCGAGAAAAATTTTTGACATGATGAGAGAAAAGGATGATGGGTCATGGACCGCAATGATTAAGACTTATGAACGAAAAGCTTTCGAATTGGAGGCACTTAGTCTGTTTCGTATGATGCAGAGCGAGGGGCTTAGGCCGCATTTCCCTTCATTAATCATCATTCTTTCTGTTTGTGCCAGCCTCGCCACTCTGAATCATGGTAAACAAGTGCATGCCAAGTTGTTAAGGTCCCAGCTTAACGATGATGTATATCTTTTGTCTGTTTTGATTACCATGTACATGAAATGCGGTGATCTTTTCAGCGCAAAAATTGTTTTTGATAGATTTGCAGGCAAGGATACTGTAATGTGGAACTCTATGATTTCGGGTTACGCCCAACATGGATTGGGAAATGAAGCTTTGCAGGTGTTCAGGGAAATGCTGTCACTGGGCATTGCACCTGATAATGTCACATTCATTGGAGTTCTCTCTGCTTGCAGCTACAGTGGAAAGGTAAAAGAAGGAAAGGAAATATTCAAGTCCGTGAAGTCAAAATATGGGATTGAGCCAACGACAGAACATTATGCTTGCATGGTTGATCTTCTTGGAAGAGCTGGCCAATTAGAAGAGGCTATGGATTTGATTAATGACATGTCGGGATTTGCAGATGCAATTATTTGGGGTTCTTTGATGGGTGCATGTAGGAATCACATGAATTCAGATTTGGCAGAAGTTGCAGCAAAGAAACTTCTTCTACTTGAGCCCCACAATGCTGGACCTTATGTTCTCCTGTCAAATATTTATGCCTTAAAAGGTAGATGGGCAGATGTTGCCAAGTTGAGGAAAACCATGAGGTCTAGGAAGGTTACCAAGTCACCTGGTTGTAGCTGGATCGAAGTGGAAAAGGAAGTGCATATGTTCACTGGTGGTGAGAGTAAGCCTCATATTGAGCATAAGGAGATTGTTAAAATGTTGGAGAAGCTGGGTGGGATGTTAAGAGAGGCAGGATATAATCCTGATGGTTCTTTCGCTCTCCATGATGTGGATGACGAAGAGAAGGAACAAAGCTTAAGGCATCACAGTGAGAAGTTGGCTGTGGCTTATGGACTTCTGAAGTTACCTGAAGGGATGCCTATTAGAGTAATGAAAAACCTGAGGGTTTGTGGGGATTGCCATACTGCTATCAAATTAATAGCAAATCTAACTGGGCGCGAAATTATCTTGAGGGATTCAAACAGATTTCATCATTTTAAGGATGGATTATGTTCTTGCAACGATTATTGGTGACTGAATTGCCAACTCCATTGCTGCAATTGATGTGGAATTGAGGACTTGGAAGTGCAAACTCAAAGATTTGAATTGATATGTTTCTTTTCTGAAAGCAGATGAGGTTATTCTGATTTGGATAATTAGGCTTGATTTCACGAGTTAAACACAAAAGCACGTGTTTGATTTTCTGGTCATTCTCTAACTAGTAAGTTTCTCCCCTTATACTGTGTCATAGAGATTCCAAAATCTGGAATCACCGACAGGGCAAAGCTAGTTCTTGTAGGGCAGTTGTTTGATATCGGTCAGGAAATAGCTGTCTCAGACTTAAATATTCCATGATTAGGTTTTAGAACTCATAAGAAATTTACATCTATCCAAACTAACATCATATTAGTTACTGCCACATCCCCCATTTCCTTTACTTCTGTAATGAACATTTTGTTGAGTTCTGTCTGTAGCTCTGATGGTGCACTATAGCCACTCAATATGATTTATTGTTTTCTGTTGTGTCATATTACGCTTTGATTTTATCTCGTTTCTTGTTTTAGTAGCTGCTTTCCTTGATTGAAGCAGGATATACATGATTTTTTTTATTGCAATATACTAATTATCATTATTTTTTGGTTTTAGCTCTATTGTGAAAAGGAAAGACTACTGGGTGATCAATTTGAACATTTGAAGACACTCGTTGACATAGGTGATATAGTGGGGGCAAAAGGTTCAATTAAGCGTACAGAAAAGGGTTTGTTTTTTCAAATTTTTTTTGCTTCAATCTATCTTATTATTGGGAATGCTAATCTGATGGACTAAAGGGTCAAATTTTTACTTCCCTGCCTGTTAATTTTTTCCCTTGTCTAAGTCAAATATGTGCTCTACATTTGCTTTATCAAATCAGAATTGCAGTTGTGGTTTGTTCGATTTGATAACAGTTGTTTGTTAGTTGGAAATAACTTAAACAGTTTCATAATGCAAAGATTCAGTTTTTGCTTGATAGCAGTTGTTTGCTGTAGTGGTCTTTACATTTATTGTTAAATGAGGTCCTTAAAAGGTAGGACTGTTGGTGAGTGTTGAATGAACGCATCCTACCAGAGGTCTTATGGTTTGAAATTTTGTGTTTTGGTACAACGATACATGGTTGTCTCAATTTTGTTTTCATTCTAGCATTGAGTTTAAGAAACATAATGTTGAAATATGCATCTGATTGTTAAGACACCACTTTCTTCCCATCATATGGTTCGAAATCTAGAGATAGTTGCTCAAAATCTTGTACTAAAATTCTATTGTCCTTAAGAAGCAATAAACATCTTGAGGCATGAGAAATGCCTTATTGTGTTTTCTTGTGTGTCTAGCATTGTTTAGAAGTGTGTTAACCCATGAATCCTGTGACTTATCTTCTTCCTTTTGTTTGTCCCAGGTGAGTTATCTGCTTGTGTGACTTCGTTCTCAGTTCTGACAAAATCTTTGCTTCCGTTGCCTGATAAATATCATGGCCTGGCTGACATCGATAAGCGCTATCGCCAGAGGTAAGATTTCCCCCCCATTCTTCTCTCAACATGAAGATGCAGAGTTTGTGCATGCATTGCCAACTTGTGTTAGTTACATGTTCCCATTCCCAAGTGCTTCGTTTACCTTTACCAAAATTTTCAGCATTTGGCTCTTTATATTACCTCATCACTAATTGTTTCCGGGGTTTTCTTTCAGTTTATTGCAGTTTTTCAGAAACTTTATCAAAGTAACGTGTGTGTAAAAATTTCATCAAACTACCGCGAAGTCTGACAGCTGAAATAAAAAAAAATTAAAAAAAAAACTACCTCATTGTCCCACCTCTTGTGGGGCGGGGCAAAAAAAAGAGTATATTCAGATGCCAAAAAAATTCTTAATTGTTTTTATTCTACAAGAGGTGGGGCCAAAAAATTTGTCTATATAGATATTTTTTTAAAAAAAAAATTAAAGTCCCGCCTATTGCCCAATGAGAAAAAATGTTTTTTTTAATATTATTTCGGCAGTTATTTAATTCTTAAAGGATGAAAATAATAGAGATTTTTAACAGAAGATATGGCTCGTCATGTAGCTGGATTAAATAATTGAATTGTGATATGTGTTTTTCATTAGATTTTTAATTATATTATTTTTAACTGTTCTGCTCACAATGATTCATAATAAATATTAAAAAATTTAAATCTATAAATTAATCACCCTTAGTTTTTTAAAAATATATATAATTTTTCTTTAAGAATTAGATAATTACTGAAATAATATAAAAAACAACTGTTGTTTTTTTTAAATTATTTTTAAATGATTAACTGTTGTTTTTTATATCTTTTGTATTTTATTGTTCTAGAAAATGAGGTTGGTGGTTTTTATTTTTTCTTATAAAAATTTAGTGCCCCGCTAATAGGGGTAGGGTAGGGGCGGGGCAACCAAATGTTAATTCTTAAAAGACTTTTTTACAATGTCCAGACTTTTACGCAGGTGAGGTTTACTTTTTTTCCTTTTTTAATGATATTATTATAATATAGAACAAAAACGATTTAAGAATTTATTCAATCTTTGCCCCGCCTTTAGCACAGCAGGGCATCTAATTATACTATTTTTTGCTCCTTCCCCGCAAGAGATGGGACAGCTAGGTATAAATTTTTTTTAATTTCGCCGTCAAATTTCACAGTAAATTGATGAATTTTTACAAAACACGTTACTTTGATAAAGTTTTTGAAAAACTACAATAAACTGATAGAAAATTCTCATTTCTGTAAGTGAATGTGTAACATGCACTCATGCAAATACTACATTAGTATCACATTACTAAATCTCTTGCTCCACTTATCGTTGCTTCAAACACATTATTTGTGGACCGTCTAATGATTATATTACTTCTAAATTCATTTTCAAGTTCATACCTTTTTTTTCTTATTTCAGGTATGTAGACATGATTGCAAACCCTGAGGTAGCAGTCATATTTAAAAAAAGAGCCAAGGTTAGTTTTTTATCATCATTTCTACTTCCTTTTTGTGGAAGATAAATGAGGTGCTAATTTTTTGCTTGTTTCAGTAGATCATATCAGAAATACGGAAGACAGTGGAGACTGCTGGTTTTGTTGAAGTTGAAACTCCAGTTCTTCAGGTATTTATAAATTCTCATACTGGTAAGTGCAAGTTATTCTAAATCGCAATGTCGTGAATTGAGATCACAACATTCAATTATTAAACACTTGTAAAAAGGTAAGATTCATTTTAATCAGCTTTCACTTTTTATTTTTCTATTCCTTAATCTATTTTTACTTCTCTTGGCTTTCTTCCTCTCTTTTTTTTTTATGTAATCTTCTTCTCCTTTTAACTTCTGGTTTCTTTCCTTTTCATTTCTTTATGGATGGATGTTTGTTTTTTTCCCTTTATTCCCTCAAGTTCCTGATCTCTTTGTTCCCTTTGATACTTGACTCGTACAGAAGTGAAAATTAATAATGTATAAGTTACTACTAATCAGGCCATTTCAAATTTTCATTACAAACCAAAAATTCATCTTAAGCCAAGATTAATACTTATCTCCGATACGTTGGATTAGTTATATGTGGAGTGTGAGGAGTGATGACCTCTCCATACATCTCATTGTTTGAACAATGAGAATTTTAGCCAATTCCATATTTTTGGATGCTGTGTGTGTACCTGTACTTATCTTTCCTGAAATTTATTGGTGCTGAAATTGCATTTCCTTATTTTAATTTTTAGTGCATTTCTTTTACTCTTCCTGTTGTCCTTGAAAATCAATCTCATTTTGTTGATGATGCTACTTCTGCTTCAAGTAGTGGACTTTGCTGAAATTTCCCTCGAAATAATGTCTCCTTGTTTTTTAATTCTTCATTTTGCTCTCCCTAAGAAACGTAGCTAAGTTTTACCATGTAAACAAATTGTATCAAGCTCCTATTCTTGTGGAATTAATATTATTATCTGTGATTGGTTTTCTCATCCAGGGAGCAGCTGGTGGGGCTGAAGCTAGACCATTTATTACGTACCATAACTCTCTTGGTCAAGATCTATATCTGCGAATTGCAACTGAGCTCCACTTGAAGAGGATGCTGGTAAGATTCTTTATCTTATCAATACTGTGCATGGATTGTGCTTCCTTTTGTTATTCAATGCCAACATGTTAATTAAGCAGCCTTTTGGAAATCCTTTGTATTTACTACCTGAATCCTGCCGCCATTTGTTTGGTGAGTTGGTTATCAGATGATTGACTGGTTTGATGGCTATTTATTGAAGTTAAAAAAAATTAAAAGAATTCTTCCAATTATGCCAATTTGATTGCTCAGTAGTAAATTATTATTGGTTATATATGTTTGTCCTTTTTGTTTGTGCTGTCTTGGAAGGTTGTAGTTTCTTGTCAATCTTTTTTTCTGTGATGATCTTTATCTGTTTTTCTCCATTTGAAATGCCTAATAATACGAGTTGCCCTCCCTAATAACTTTCCTGTAACAAACTTTTCCTGCTTTTTTTTTTTTAATTAAAATGATGTTTATGCAGTATCCCAATTCTTCAGACACTGTATTAGAACTTGTTTGTTAATCTGGTAGGTGTTCCATCATTATCATTCCTATCACATTTATCATCAATGTCTCGATGATCTTTAATTTGCGACAGGTTGGTGGATTTGAGAAAGTATATGAGATTGGCAGGATATTTAGAAATGAAGGCATTTCAACGCGTCATAATCCTGAATTTACTACGATTGAGGTAAGGAGTTCCTTTGCTTTGCTTGCTTTGTTTGTTCTTCATGGATATAACTTACCCATTTTAGATGTATTCTTTCACTTGCCTTCTGTCAGTGGCGTACACAATTCTTCCTTGACTTTCTTCATTCAGGTTATATCTCCATTCAAAAATGACCTATAATTATTTGTAGTATTCTCTTGATTGTAGATGTATGAAGCATATTCAGACTATGAAAACATGATGAATATGACAGAAGATATTATCATAAGCTGTTCTTTGGCAGTTAATGGCAAACTTATCCTTGATTATCAGGTCTGCACTTTTTGTGTCTGTCCCCATTTTCTTCTTTTAACTGTACCTTGTTGACTTCCCATCTTCTACAGTTATATTACTCGTAATGTGAATAAAGCTTGAGTGAATGATGCAAACCTTCCATGTAGGGTGTAGAGATATGCTTAGAAAGACCATGGAGGAGGGAAACCATGCACAATCTTGTGAAAGAAGTGACGGGAATTGATTTCAATGATTTCTCTGATGATCTTACTGCTGTAAAAGAAGTTGCTTTGCGAGCATTGGATGTTGATGGTGACAATAAACTCACAAGTACTATTGAAGCATGTCCAACCATTGGTCATGTGCTCAACGAGGTTGATCAATATTCCTTTGTTTAGAAAATGATTTCAGGTTCCTGCAACATCTATGAGAAAACCAAATATATTTTTAACATGGATTTAAAATTTAGGTGTTGTCGAAGTTTCATATTCTTGGTTTTTTAAATCCGTCGATTGCTTATTAACCAGGTTTTTGAAATAGCTGTAGAGCCTCGGTTGTTGCAGCCCACTTTTGTGTTGGACTACCCGATTGAAATATCACCTTTAGCCAAACCGCACAGAAGGTACAGTACTGACGTGTAGTCTAAGAAGACATAATTGTGCCGCATCAAATCAGATTTTTTGGTGGATTGGCTTGTTGCTTTAGAGTTGATACTATGCGAAGTGGGCCACTTGCATTAATAAGTTGATTGATTTTATAAGCCCAAATGGGATCTGAAGCTGTTTCGAGTTTCTCTTAACACATGCAGGATATAGCAGAGACAAAAAAAATTCCCATCAAATTTTTTTCATTTCCCTGTTTAGAATCTGATCTCTTATGTTGTATGTATTTGCTACCTAAAAGTATCTTACTTTTTATTTTTATGTTCAGGCGTGCAGGCTTGACAGAGAGGTTTGAGCTCTTCATATGTGGCCGTGAGATGGCTAATGCATTCTCTGAACTTACTGATCCTTTGGACCAGGTAGGACGCAGGGTTTGAAAGTTTTTTTTAACTCTGCCACTTTTTGACCGAGCTACTTTCCAAGTATCTTTCTTTGTTTTTCCCTCTGGGCTTTACCCTCGAATTTATAGAAGGATCATCTTTGATATGTGTAAAAAAGAGTGAACAACTTTTTTTCTGTCGTATTTTTCATTCGTCGGGTATTCCCTTTTAAACAATGTGCAGATTACAAATCATAATCCCGAGATTTTGGGTAACTAATTCAATGTAAACTATTAACAATCCTACCAAAGATAGATATCTTTTCAACCATGTTCAAACAAGATCTGATTTATTCTATTATAGTTACGTTTCTAAAAAATATGTTCAGAGGAATACACATGATTTGCTGTATAAATGTCTGCTTGATTGTGAATGGTGTTCTCATTAGTCTGGTGAAAAAAATATGAATGATAGATGGCCGAGAGTACAAGTCTTTGCTGTGTCTTTCTTTACTGCCATGATGGGTACAGTGATGAATTGAAATTTAGATTTTCTCTTATGTACCTCCATTTTACTATTTTGATACAGTTTGTTTATTATTCCTATTTTTTCTTCTTTTAAATGTGGTTGCATGGATATATCCAATCACTTCTTAAAATTTATTGCCATTTTTTTATTTTTATTTTTATCTTTGCCTTTAAAAGTCTTGCCTCTTTCATATCAATCTGGTAGAACTAAGCACATATTTCAAAGCATGGGCAGTCTGACTGGCATGTAAGTTTGCAGCTAACTATAAAAGTGTGATGATTTCAATTGTTGTAGAGGGAACGGCTAGAAGAACAGGTTAGACAGCATAATAAGAAGAAAACATTAATTTCAGAAACAATTGGTAGCAAGGACATAAAGAAAAGTCTTGATGATGATGCATATGATGTGACCCTTGATGAAGATTTTTTGACAGCTCTGGAATATGGGATGCCTCCCGCGTCTGGAATGGTATAATGCTTTAATGAATTAGTCGAGGTTGTGCTTTTATAATATACATTTATTTTACAACGGGGTTACCTAAACTCATAAAGCAACAAATAGAACAGTTTCTGAAACTTTTTTTTTGGCGCAGCCAACACAATTGGTATTCCTTGGTGAACTTGAATGCTCAAATATTGTGTTACTTATTTGGCTCTGCATATCTATCTACTTTTTGACTGAATCTGATTGACCTTCATCATCATCAGGGACTTGGCATCGACAGGCTAGTAATGCTTTTGACAAACTCGGCCAGTATACGTGATGTTATTGCTTTCCCTGTCCTCAAAACTCAGCAGTTGAGTTAGCCATCATCACCCTTATCGTGGTGACTTCTCGCTTTCTCTCGAGTATCAATCTTGAGCCTTCCATATCTAAGAGATTATGGGTTTTTTCTGCTGATCTTGGCCCTGGCCAGCTACTCAAGGTTACATTCAGTAGTATGAGAGCATGCAATTGAGTATTGTGCACCTGATGCAGCATTTCTTTTTGCAATAACTTGATTCTTTTTATCGATACAATAATCATGTGCTGGCCTAATTTTTTATACAAAATAAATTTGTAACCTTGTTTGCTTTTTGCCAATGCCAGGTGTTTTGAAAACTCAAAACTTACCAGTCCCGCTTACAATATTACTTTATAGATGAACAAAAAGTTGTTCCCCGCAATTTAAGGATGTCTTAATTTAAGCATCCTGTATCCAAAAATTTACTCCGACAACAGTCAGTGATATTCTTGTATTGTCTGAGTCCTGACCCACAGGGATGATGATCTTTTTATCCCTGTTGTGAATCCACTTTAAAACCATAAGCAAATCAGGCATATTCTTTGCTTATGAGAACTCCAAAGTCCAAGCATGGATTAGCGATAATAATGATCATTGTGCATCCTGTGATTTTGTTTAGTAAATTTCTGATATCAGGTTGTGCCATATATTGTGAGTGATCTTGAATGAAGGGGACAGAGCAACAACACTGAAGGAGACTTTGCCCTTTGCATGTGATATCGATGAAATTAAAGATATGTCAAATTCCATCATCTTTTCTCTCTTTTTCACCTTTTGAAAAGAACGGCTTTATTGGGTTCCATAATCCCATTTGATTTCATCTAGAGCCAACCCCACCACTTGTTCATTCTCTTTCTTGTAGATAGGCATTAGGCGTGGCATTTGTCACGCTCCCATAAGTTATAAGTATATAACCATGATTATGTCCCAACTTAAAACTTTATGTTGGTTGTATGATCTAATTTTTTTTATGTTTGATTTGATTCACCAAATATCAATCCTTTCTCTAATATTATAACCAATTTTTCTGTCCTGCTCCGGTTAAATGTACTAATTTTCCGCATAAAATCTCAGTCTAGGATAATTTTCCATGATTTATCATTATATAATTTGTTATTGCCGTTCAATGTGAAGTCCATGAACTAGTCTTTATTTTGTCAAAGGGAATAGATGTCAGCACATGATCTGCTTTGCATCGGTGTCATGTCAACATTGTATCAACGAAAGATAAAAATTACTCATACAAAAAACAAAAACAGCGGACTAAAACCTAAAGTCGACTACTTAAAGATTCAAAATTGTAAAAGCATAAACACGTTAAGGTAATTTTTCCTTTAATTAAACATGGAAAAACTGAAACCGGAGTTTTAACTTTTGGGTGAGTGAGGTGGAACAAAATTCGTTGGCCAAAAATAATCGTGTGACTAAAATCCAAGATCATGTAAACAAAATCAAGTGAAAAATGTTGCCATGCACCTTCTGGTGGAAGTAAATCAATCAATATGTCGCAATCCATGTCGGTAGAACTTACATTTCTTGGTAATGCCACATCAAAGACAACTCTTGTACGACGTTGGCATTCGTGCTTTAATTCTATGTTTACCATATTGACGACTTATTTGAATTATCCTATCCTTCAATTGACTTAATCAAACAATGTACACTTGTTTTAATCCCTGTGTGGCGGCATTGATCCCAAAGATATATATGCATACATTCAGTTGGCCCGATTCGACCGACGACTTTGAATACGATTGTTCGATAATTTGTGAGTCGGTCAATGTTATTATAAAATCTGTTCATATAATGAATAAATATGATATATACACTTTTAATTGTGAATTTCTCGATATGTAAGCTTTCTTATATGAGTTATTAACTTATATGTATAATTTCTAACTGTGAATTTCTTTATATGTAAGCTTTCTTATTCGAGTTATCTTTTAATTTTTTTACTTATCTTAAATAAATAATGATAGTATGGACATTAATATTCATTGAATACATTGAATTTATTCCTACTTTTTCTCGTATTGCTGATCTACATGGTTTCTTCTTGTTTTTTCAGATTTTGATTAATTAATTAGTAAAACATATTTGTCACTTTTCAAAAAATTTGAATATTACATCTCGATCTCTAAGGATTTATTTTGATGGTTAGTTTGAGTTACTCTAATCCAAACTATATATTAATCTATATTTATTTTATTTTATTACATTAACTTGTTCAATACATTGGATAATTTAAGATTTCATTTTATTTTAGTGACTATCTATTTTCCTCTTTCTATGAGTTTTTTTACTTAATTATTTGATGTTATATTGGTTTTCTTGATTTAATTAGTTTAATTTGTCGATGGTTCGTGTTTTGTTTTCTTTTTTTCTTCATCTTTTTTACGGTTCGGTAAATCTATACAATATACTTATCATTTTTCACAAAATTATGAGATTATATTAGTTTCCAAGGATTTATTTTTATAGTCACTTTGAGTTCCCCTTTTCCGAAGTATATATTAATCTATATTTATTTTAGTTTTATTATGTTAATTTGTTTGGTGCATTGAGTTTTTTAAGGTCTTGTTTTATTTTAACGCCTATATATTTGGTTCTGTAGCTACATTTAAATATAAATTGAATATCCTAAAAATTAGCTGACTATTTAACAAAACGTAAATATCTATTTTACTTATAATATTTGCATACAGAAAAATTTTGAGTAGTTCTTTTCCCTTGGATAATTCTGACTTTTATTATTTATTTTTCTATCTTCCAATGTTTTCTTATTCATTCATTCTATCTATTTTATATTTATATATATATATTATGAACTTTTAACTTCATTTTTAAATTACAAAACTTTTAATATCATTGAAATATTACTCATGTACCATATTAACTAAATCATGCTTACAAATAAATAATATATTATTATTATTACTTTATTGAAAAGTTCACTAGTTTTTATTTAAAATATACTAATTTTTTTTCCTACTACTCTCGGTCGAAATATACATAAATATATTTTAAAGTACTTTCGCACCATGTAAAATAAACCAACCAACTAATTATTTGAAAATCCAAAAGAACACATTTAAAACATAAAATTATAAACGTCAACCAACCCTAAGCTAAGATTATTTCAAAAATAAACTTAACCCTAACATCCTCCCAAAAATATTTCAAAAGTATCATAAGTCGGTAAATCTTTAAAGTAGCTAAAATCTTAAACATAATTTTATTTACAGAAAACTAGCGACGGTCATCGGGTTGTGTGCATCTTCAGTCCAGTTAGATCAATCATCAAGTCCTCCATCAATATCATCTCACCTGCATCGATCACATCTAGTCTATTGACTCAACAAATCTTAATCATGATAACAAGTAATACATGTAATACATATATATTCACAAGCAAAAGTGAAAATACTTTTATTTAAAATAACTTTTCATGAACATAAACTTCAGCATTTTTCTTTCAACATATCATATCATATTTACTTTCATCATATACGCATACATTTCTTTTT
Source organism: Primulina tabacum (assembly GCF_025594145.1). Taxonomy (NCBI): domain Eukaryota; kingdom Viridiplantae; phylum Streptophyta; class Magnoliopsida; order Lamiales; family Gesneriaceae; genus Primulina; species Primulina tabacum. Next base: position 44,593,925 of record NC_134552.1, on the reverse strand, counting down.
TTATTGAATTCAGATCCTCAATTGTGACTTTCGTATTAGCTGTAGGTCGATGGATCCATCTACGTATTATCACGATACCCGGCGGCGGGGACATCAGTGACACTCTCACCCGTCAACTGAGTCTTGGTCTTACATATCATCATATCATTGTATTAGTTATAATCAATTAATCTCCTTCAACTTTTCATATTTCCATCACTTATAAAAATCCATGCATATATATAATTTTTCTTTTTTAAACGAAGCATGCAACATGTCTTTTAGTATTAACGTTTCATCATAAAATTTCATAAACATTTAAAATACACATTTTAATATTTATTATAGCATTCAAGGCATTGCCTAGACGTCTAACATTTTTCAGATGTAAAATGACTGTTTTGCCTCTCGAACTCTAACTTTACCAATTTATCCTTAAGCCTTAAAATGACAACCCAATCCATCCAAACTTAACATATGACCTTAAAATACACCCATAATTATTTTTTAAACGTAAAATTACGCTTCTCAATTAATTTTCCAATTCGTTTTTAAACTTAGACGTACATCCCGTTTTGACTCGTATTGACTCGAAACTTAACCAAACTTTACAAAACTTGAATCATAGCTTAATAACACATAGTTATACCATATAAAACCCAAATAAAGCCAAGAAAGACCCATAGACCAGCCTAGGAACCTTATGAAATTTTCTGCACAAAACCCTAGCCCTAATTGGTTCGATCCCTAGCTTGGCTCGACTCCAGCTCCTTAGCCAACATGTCCAGATTTTATTTGACCCTCCTAGGACCTAGAACAAACCCAAAACATGCTGCTGGACAGAACCTTGCGGCCTTAGAAGCCAACACTCTCAACCTGTCACCCTACAAGGCATGCGTGGCCCCAAGCTCACGCGATCACCCTTGCCCTCGGTCCAACCATCGTGCAGCCACCCTAGGACCATCACAAAGCCCCCTTAGGCCTCCTGGTCACGCTCTAACAGCAGCTAAGTCGTGGTTCTCAAGGTCCCCTAGCCGAAACCCTAGTCCACATAAAAACACAATTTTCATTCAACCTAGTTGCCCTCTTTGTCCAGCCTTAAAACATGATCCTAAAGGTCCTTAAAAAACATCCCTTCAAGTTTCTCTACTATGACAGTCCCTTTGTGCATCATTAGGAAGAGTTTTAAAAAGAGAAAACTCTAGTTTTATGCATATATGGCCATAAAAAACGAAAATAAAAGTGGTGCATCATATTCCTAATAGAAACATAATTAAATATACATAATATGGTGTGAAAGATGATTGAAGGAAGATTAAGGTGTGTCTTTGCATTTATTACGAACAAAAACAACTTAGCGATGCGAGGACTTCAACGACGAGAAGACCCTATGCTGATTTTTCTTCAAAACCGTGACCTTCCCCTTCAATTTTTCTCGTGTGTCCGTGTCTTACTGCTAGGAAGAGTCCTAGTGTGTTTGACGGTGAGGGGTCGTGAGTTGTGAGTGTTAAGGTTAGGGGTTTTGGCTTTTAATTTTAATTAAAACACATGGTGCAAGCTTAGGCCCATTAACCAAGTATAATAGACCCATTAATTAATATTTAAAATATTTTGTTTAGGAAATGTTGTGAAAATATTAGCCGAGTTCTCGAAAAGTTCATATTTTCGTCGAAAATCGAATACTGTTTAAAAATACGACTCGTCGTGTAAAAACACCTCATTTTCGAAACTTCCATTTTAAATACACAACACATTAAACAACTAAAATAATTATTTAATAAAAATATTTTTCCTTATATGGTTCCCGGTCTCCGTTCCTCGATCGTGTCTCGAATACCCTTTAAAACACAGTTTTATACATTCTAACAGAAAATCATATTTTAAACATGTAATCATGCACATCATAATTAATTCATGCCATTAAAACCATTTAATTAGTCATTTTCTATTTTTCTTAGATTTGCATGCAGTTGGGTTATGTTATCGTATTTTTGGACCATACAATGATTATTATTATTGCAACTCAAGTCACTACCACCTATGTTCAAAATTTGTCATGCTGAAATAGTTGGGGTAAAGTGTGGATAAGATAAAATTTTGATTTGTTTTCGGATGAGATCATTTGATTTGTGATCAGGTATAACTCGATTAATATTATGTTAATTTAACTAAATTAATTAAGAGTGAATTTGAAATTCTTCTTAAATAAATTAAGTCAGAAAATTGATGAAAAATTTCAAATATTTTCGTAAGTTATTCGAAAAAAATATATTTAGCGATTGAGATTGGAAAATGAGAATAACCTTATTTCATTATTTAGTTAAATTGACGATAAATATTACGAAATACATTAATATGACATTTTATTTTATTTTTAATTTCTTAAATTATGATATTTAATTATTGTTTCAATTTATATCTCGAACTTATACTTTTCTAAAAATGTCAATAAAAACATGTCAGTAAATGTCATTTTTCTTATTGTACTTTTTCAATGAAAATGAACATCAAGAGCATGTAGATTTTATATTTTTTTTGCATATTTTTTAATATTTTATTTGCAGTATAATTTTATTAGTTTGATTTATTTCAACTTTGTTCATAGAAAAAAAATTAATGAGAAATTAAAAAGAATGAAAATTATTTTCTATTTTTGAATTAAATTTATGATATAATCCTTATAGATTTTTTAACCAAGAAAATTATTCGAGAAATATATATTCAGGAATTGAGATTGAAAATGAGAATAACCTTATTTCGTTATTTGGTTGAATTGACGATAAATATTACAAAATGCATTAATATGATACTTTATTTATTTTTAATTTATTAAATTGTGATATTTCATTAATGTCTTAATATATATATCAAGCTTACAATTTTATAAAAGTTTCATTAAAAAGATGTCCGCAAATGTCATTTTTCTTATGATATTTTTCCAATAAAAACTAACATTGAGAGTATGTAGATTATATATGCTTTTTTGCAAATTTTTCCAATATTTTATTAGTAGTAGAATTTGGCTTATTTCAACTTCATTCATAGAAGGAGAAATTAATGAGAAATTTTAAAAAATGGAAATTACTTTTCTAATTTAGAATTAAATTTATGATATAATCTTTATAATTTTTTAACCAAGATAATCCTTATAATAAATATGAACTATACTAATAATTTATTAACATTTGTTAGAGATTAAAATGTTTACATGTGATATTATTTTATTTATATATGTGTTTAACTACATACATATATTTGAGTAATATTATTTTAAAATTTTATTTCATCTGAAATTATTAATTATCAATATTAATTTACAAATAATTCTGATATAAAATTAACTATCTATAATATGTATTCTAAAAACAAACGAATAAAGGTAAACAAAATCCACAAGGGGTTAAAAATTTAACAAAAACACAATTGATATTTAACTTAATAACAAATTTAGTGGTTTTATTTTAACATTATTATGATAATTTAGTTAATTAAGAGAATTTATTTAACAATCGTTTGTCTATGTGTACTTCATTTAAGTACATTGCGGTTTTTGTTTTAGTAAAATTCATTATTCTTTTAATTTTAATTTTAATTTTATTATTTTTCCATTAGGAATGATATTTATATGAAAAATATATTTGCTAATTTGATAGAGCTCATTATGTTATAATTACGCGGATTGAAATGTGTCATATGAATGAGTGAATATATATGATTTATTGTCATTCTGTATTTTTTTATTTATTGTATTTTGATATATTTAGATTGATAAATACTCATCAACAATATGTTATTCAAACAATTTTAAACATTATTTAAATCTCATGATTATATTTTTAATTTTCACGTGCATCGTAAACATTCCTAGTTAGTTAAAATGTATAATTCTTAAAAACAATGAAATTAATTTTACATCAATTTTTGTCATAAAAAATTGATCAAGTAATGCTTGTGATCATATTTTGAATCATATGAATATTAATGTTAGTTCTATGAATATAATATATACTTGAAAGATTTTAAAAGTTAGGCAATAATATTTTTAAATTTCCTATTTTTCCTTTTGAACGTGTATTTTAAAAGATTTGCCAAGAATGAGAGGACCAAGATTCAAAAGGCTGCTGACAGAATAATATAATATAATACTAATTAAGATAATACAAGAATTTATGGTAGTTACATATACTGTTATTGAATACACTGCAGCAGTAAAAAGCTATCATGCAGTATCATGAAATTTTTTTTGACAGTTGGGTGTCTTTCAAAATTGGTGCATCATTTGTTTGTGTAGGTGGACTCTTCAGCTAATCTTGTCCCTTCTTTTTGTTCCTTCTTCTAATCTCTCTCAGGTGAAGGCAATGTTCCAGTGGGAGGCCAAGAAATGTTAGTATCATATCCTGACAAACTGATGAATCTTTCTTTAGATAAATTATCTTTCTTTTTTCTAAATCTTTATTGATTTAACTCAAGAATCTGAGAAATTTTCTGGGCTATTGTATTACTTAATTTAATGGTTTGTCTATCTTTAAACTGCTGTGTCTCGGTTTCTTTTCTCGTTCTTTTTGCTTGTTGAAAGAAAGTTTCTTTAAATCCTACTGGTAACCTTCTTGCTTTTTACCATCAAAAAAAGGATTTCTTCCCCCCCTTTTGTCTTTCTTGAAAGGGTTAAAAAAGTATATCCTTTTGGAAGTTATGCTGTGTTCAAGATTTATTGTCATCGTCAAGGACAATTTTTCTTGAAGATCGGTGCTTTTTTGCTATATGAAAGAAGCAAAATTTTGTATTTTTCCTCGCTTGGTGGTGCTGTACAAGAAATGGGCCGACTGACCATTGGTTGGTCGAAAACATGAGATTTTGATGAAGGAAAGTATTTTGATGAGGGTTTTGTTTTGCAAGATTCACTGTCCACTTATTTGTTTCTGCAAACCCTCTGTTGCTCATCTTTATTGCTCCGAGCCACTGAAATTGGAAAACAGTACACCCAATACTGTTCCAACAGAGATTGCAGGTTCTGATAGTTTTGATAATAAGTCATGTGGTGAAGGAAAAGAAGAGCGTGTAAATTGGAATAAGGAAGCTAACTTTGTGGGCAAGAGCTGTATTAAAAAGCCACCGGCTATTGTGCCAAAATCTACTGAAGAAATTGTCAGGAAAAGAGTACAATGGATTGATAATTTTGGTAAAGAACTGGCTCAGATCAAGGAATTTGAATCAAGGTGATTTACCTTCTCACTATGATGAGTTTGAGTAGCTTACTTGTTGAGTTCTTGGTATAAAGCATGATTTAGGGGGAATTTTGAAGTTTCATCTTCTATGGGTCAAGTCTTGGCTGTCCACATGCAATAAAATTATGTTACCATTAGGAATGTAGTTCCTTTTATCCATACAAAACTTTTTAACATTCCAACTCTTAAATGGAAACCAAAGGTCAATAGAAACTCATTTTCTTGTATGCATAAAACCCCTCTGCTAGCTATCGAGGCTAGAATTATTGGACATATTTACGCATGATTCTCCGGTCATAAATCTTTCTGGTTAACTAGAACTCATTATTTGGTTTGTAGATAGGTATCTTATATTCTTTAAAGTTGTTTCTTCCAAGGATCTTATTTTGATTATTTTATGATTTCTTGTTTTTCCTGAATAAGAACAGCATGAACTTGCGTTGATATTTGAGATTTGTACACGTTAATTGATCTTCTTTCTTGAAGTAGATGTGTAAGACCCTTAGATGCTGCCACACAACTTCCAGAGAAAAATCTGCTAATTGATACTACAATAAGCTTCATAAAAGGTGGTATATATTTGTCTCGATCGCATAAAACATGAGAAATAAATGAATGACAGCTTAATCTTTTCTTTAACAGTCATGAGAAAGAACCCCATAGAATTTCAAGTCTATTATGTTGGCGTTAAAATCGTGCGGTGAATCCCTTCTCATGGAACACAATTTCTTGGATTAGTGAAACAGGTGACACGGATAACGAAGAGGAAAACAACCATTGCCTTTGTGTCATTCTTTGATACTGCTCTGCTTAATGGTTTATGAGAAGGATGGATAGAATCACAGATTCTACTGTGATACTTCCATATATTACCTTCCTATTCCATTCATCATACTGGCCACAGGTATAGATAGCATTCTCCAGCATGAGCCCGCCATAGTAGCAATTATTGTATCCAGAACCCGACTTGCACTGATACTGCAACCTCTGTGCCTAAGATGTGAAAGCTAGTATCCAGTGTCACATTACCACGGACGTATTTCATTCACCTATCTAGATGGAACAGACAGAAGACTGGGAAATAGAACTGGGCAGATGCTCTATATTTATCGAGTTCATCATTTGTAGTGTCCACTCTATGAGAAATGAAAATTTGTGTTTGTTGATCATAATTTTGGTTTTTCCCCTTCAATGATGCTTACTATTAGAATCTCATTTTTCCTCTGTTTTTGTTCCTATTACTTTGGATCATTTGAAATAAGCTCCCATTTTTCATTATTCGTTACAATTGATGAAATGTATTTGATCGTCCGTATACTTACATGAAATCTTATGTGATTTTGGTTAGTTATCACTAGCTTTATATACTAAGTTTCGCAGTATGTTTGTTTAATTTTTTGGTTTGAGGATGTTGGATCTGGTTTTCTACACGCCCAAACGCAGCGGAAGTTTTTTAAAAATTTTAGATCTTGACATTCAAGATGTGTTTTTATTTGGACGCTCGTATGATTTTAACAAAACATACATAGGATGTTAGAATCGTTATACCTTTGGTGAATAAATCACTGGACACCAACTGATCCGGTATTAACGGATTAGCTCTTGTTGATTCCCTACGAACTTTCTTCGATGAAATCCTCCTATCATGTCCGCGACTGAATTGTGTGTTCCTCTTCCAAATTGCACTAGAAATATTGGAAGAGATTTACGTTGGAGATCAAATATCGAGAGACGGCTCAAACCCTAAAAATAATTCAAGGTGGCCGAAATATTTGAGGGAAGAGGTGAGGTGATTTTCGAAAATCACTATGAGGTGGTGGCTAGGGTTTTTCTTCTCTACTTTTATTTATATTAACCCATGACCTAATTATCATAGTATAATAATTGGGCCCTTTAATTAACATTAATTGGCTTGATTAATTAATTGGGCTAGTCACACTAGTTTAATCCATTAATCAAGGCCCATTAATAACTTTAATTATTTAATATGTTGGACTTGTACTCTTACAAGCCCATTAAACATATTATTCATCATATTTAATTTATTAATCAATAAGCTCAACTTTTGAGTTTAATAAATTAAATCATTATAAATTCAACTACTTGAATTTTCATCACCTCCAAAATTTAATATTTAATAAACCCAACATTTGAGTTTAATAAATTAAATTCTCAAATTTTATAAATTCAACACCTTGAATTTATTCTCTCAAAATTTAATTATCATAAATTCAACTCCTTGAATTTACTAGATAATATAAATTCAACTTCTTGAATTTATTCTCTCAACGGGAACAAACAATCCAGTACTTGTGTGACCCTCAATGGTTCAGGGATACAGCTAGCCGTGGGTTCACAACTCTTTGTGATCCAGGACATAATCCTTTATTCGAGCTTACCCTAGTTAGCCCCATTCTTTTCATCAACACCTTGATCAAGAATGTCATAACTCATTTCTGATTGCACCAATCGGATCATGGTAAGAGCGTCTAGTAGCATCGCCCCATGATCCCCTAGGTATCACTGATAGTGCCTGCAAGAACCAGTCGATTATGATTAACGTACAGTACGGTCCCTTCATATCATATATCCCGATCGAATCTGCAACCATTGGTTCATCGAGGGTTGTATAATAATTCGATAACTATGTGATAACTTTAATAGTGGCATCGCGTGTACTATTTGAGAACTCTTTCTCCAACATACATCTCATACTCTGGCCAGAGATTCCATGCACTATTATTACATCATATCACATAGGATATCCACACCCGCAGGTGAGCGGTGAATCCCCGACTACAATGCACTGGTTCCTATATGTGTCGCAACTGTATCCAACCTCGCCACCTGATATGACTACCCATCTGCATGTTTGGACATCTCCATGCCCTTACCAAGAAACGCAGTACACAACATCACAGCTGCTAGTCTCGAGCTCAAGCGACCTTTATCCCTGTTTTAGGCGGCTGAATCGACTAGGAACGAATTTAGAATATGCAGTGTTTACAAATGAGTTTTAACATCGAATTACGATTCATTTGTATTAAAGCATAATCAAGGACTTTACCTATGCTGTTTGCATTTGTATACAGATAAAGTATAACGAACCATGAAATAATGAATTATATTAAAATAAAGATTGTTAATTACAACTGAGTCAATAAAATCCCTAGCCAACAGTTGGCTTGCAGGACATCTACTCTAACAATCTCCCACTTGCTCTAGAGCCAACTACCCATAAACTTTAATCCCATTGCTTCGCGATGCTTCTCAAACAATGGTCCTGGCAAGGGCTTCGTAAGTGGATCAGCAACATTATCTGCAGAGGGGACTCTTTCGACTGATATGTCTCATCTTCCCACAATCTCCCGTATGATGTGGAACTTCCTCAGTACATGTTTGGATCGCTGATGAGACCTTGGTTCCTTTGCTCGTGCAATGGCACCAGTGTTGTTCCAGTACAACGGGACTGGATCAACTCCATTAGGAATAACGTCCAACTCTTGGACAAAATTCCTCATCCAAACTATCTCTTTGGCTGCATCAGATGCAACAATGTATTCAGCTTCAGTAGTGGAATCCGCAACGATGTCTTGCTTGGTACTTTTTCAAGAGACAGCCGCACCATTAAGCATGAATACAAAGCCAGAGGTCGATTTCGAATCATCTACGTCACATTGGAAGCTAGAATCAGTGTAGCCTTCCAATTTTAATTCTCCACCCCCATAGACCATGAACAAATTCTTAGTCTTTCTCAAGTACTTAAGAATGTCTTTCACGGCCTTCCAATGCATTGGACCAGGGTTCGCCTGATATCTGCTTGCAACACTCAAAGAATAAGCAATGTCAGGACGTGTCGATATCATACCATACATGATACTACCAATGGCTGACGCATATGGAATTCGTGTCATCATCTCTATCTCTTCATCAGTTTTGGGACACATTGCCTTAAATAGAGTAACACCATGACACATTGGTAAGTATCCTCTCTTGGACTCTTCCATAGAGAATCGTTTTATAATGGTATCGATATAGGTGGCTTGGGTGAGTCCCAACATCCTTTTTGATCTATCCCTATAGATTTGTATTCCCAATACATAGGATGCTTCACCCATGTCCTTCATGGAGAATTTACTTGCCAACCATACTTTAGTTGATTGCAGTAATCCTACATCATTCCCAATGAGCAGGATATCATCAACATAAAGTACTAGGAATGTCACCGCACTCCCACTAGCTTTATTGTACACACACGGTTCCTCGGGATTCTTAGCAAAACCAAACTCTTTGATAGTGCTATCAAATCTGAGGTTCCAACTCCTTGACTCCTGCTTGAGACCATATATTGATCTCTGAAGTTTGCATACCTTATGCTCACTTCCTACTGATGTGTATCCCTCAGGTTGAGACATATAAATTTCTTCTTTGATGTCTCCATTGAGGAATGCAGTCTTTACATCCATTTGCCATATCTCATAGTCATACCATGATGCTATGGCTAGTAGTATTCTAATGAACTTAAACATAACAACTGGTGAAAAAGTTTCTTCATAGTCAACTTTGCCTTTGAGTATAACATTTTGCAACCAGTCTTGCTTTGAAGATCACTACCTTCCTATCCGCCCCAATCTTTCTTTTGTAGATCCATTTGTATCCTATGGGAACGATTCCCTCAGGTTGATCCACCAATGTCCAGACTTGGTTTGAATAAATAGAGTCCATTTTTGACTGCATGGCTTCAAGTCATTTGGTTGAATCAGTATCAGATATTACTTCTTTAAAGTTCATTGGATCACATCCAACACAAGGCTCATCATAACCTTGTTCATGAAGAAGTGTATATCTTGCAGGTGGTATAATAACCCTATCAGATTTTTTAGGAGCTTGTACTTAAACTACTGGTTGTTGGGGAGTAGGTTCAACTACTATATGTTGAGGGAGTATCTTAAATTTCTTCAAGTTCTATCATCTTGCATTTTCTATCTAATAGAAATTCCTTTTCCAAAAAGGTGGCATTTCTTGAAACAAACATTTTGCTTCATTGAGATGATAGAAATAATATCCAACATAATTCTTTGGATATCCTACAAATTAGCATAAAGTGGATCTACTATCCAATTTGTTTCCCACTGTCTGCTTCACGTAAGCAGGACATCTCCAAATTCGCATGTAAGAATATTTGAGAGTTTTTCCCATCCATATCTCATATGGTGTTTTATCCACTGCTTTAGTATGGACATTATTCAACAACATTGCCGCAGTTTCAAGCGCAAAGCCCCAAAACGATGTAGGCAATTCAGTGAATCCCATCATAGATCGAAACATGTCTAACAAGGTTCGCTCATGACGTTCAGAAACACCATTCAATTGTGGTGTTGCTGGTGGAGTACACTGTGAGAGAATCTCATTCCCTTTTAGATAATCCAAAATTCAGCACTTAAGTATTCTCCACCTCGATCAGATTGAAGTGTCTTAATACTTCTTTCTAGCTGATTTTCTACTTCAGATCTGAATTCTTTGAACTTTTCAAATGCTTCAGATTTGTGTTTCATAAACGTACCCATACCTCGAATGGTCATCAGTAAAGGTAATGAAGTAGGAATGCCCATATTCTGTGCTAACACTTAGCGGGCCAAAATTGTCTGTGTGGATCAAATCCAATAGACCATGCGCACGTTCCACGTTTCCATCGAATGGAGTCTTGGTCATTTTTCCTTTTAGACAGAACTCACAAGTAAATAGAGAATTTATGTCTGACAACTCAAACATGTCTTCTCCCACTAGTTTGTGCATCCTTCTTTGGGAAATGTGACATAGTCAAGCGTGCCATATTTGTGTGGGATTTGGATCATCTAACTTTATTTTGTTTGTTGTTGAAGTCATGTTTACTTGGACATTCACTTATCATTTCCAGAACATTTCTGGCACATATAATTTCTTATGTCCGGACTTCTTGCAGTGAAATAAATATGTTCTAACTTATCGGGCTTTGTAGGCCTTTTAAGTGTCTTTCAGAGTTTGCCTCTTATTGGGATTGTTTTTCTTATGAGGGGCAGAACATTTCTTTCCCTTACCTTGTGGGCCATTTTCGTCTGACGAGAGGCCCATTAGAAAAACAACGATTCCTTGTTTTATGGTGATATCATAAGTTATAAGCGTATTGACTAGCTCTTCAAGGCTATCATCTATCTTATTCAAATTGAAGTTCACCATAACCCCGTCAAATGAGGAAGAGAAAAACAACAAATTGATGTCATCAATTAACTCGTTAGGAATCACATATTCCAGGCCCACCACATTTTCAATAAGCCCAATCATATGTATACCACGCTCATGGGCCAGAGCCCCATCTTGCATGCATGTAGTCATGAGCTTTTAAAATGTTGTGCATCACTGTACGAGTTTCATGTACCATGCAACTCTTGCATGTCTATTCGAATGTCAGCAACATTCAACATTTCCTCAAACTGTCCCTACTGTTTATTTGACATAAAAGCGAGCACATCACACTTTAGCTTGCATACTATGGTCCTACCATCTTGCATGCTTTGTCAGTTCAGCAGGACTGACATTAGTGTGTATGTCATTTTCTCCGAATTTAGAACAATTTTTCCAACCAGTCTTGAAAATTAGATTCGGTTAGCTTGTTAATAACAAAAATGGATTACGTGACGAAATCGAAAATATACTGATATGGAAACAGAATAATGGTTGCTGATTATTTTAAAATAATTTTAAAATATAAAATATGGATTTCATTTTATAAATCTCCCTCCCACTATTTTGACATTTCCACCACCCTCTGATGAAAAAGGGAAATCGTATTTCCTTAGTGGGCACATAGAGTCCAATTAGCCAATTATAATCCCGAATAATATCAGCCAATTATAATTTCTAAAAGGTAGAATCCAATTGCATCCCTATGCAACCTCCGCGTGTTTTGCCTCACGTTTAATAAGGACCCAATAATATGACGCCGTTTATTTTCGCGTGTCAAAGTTTCCCATCAATATTGAATTGTAGTAGACGGTCGCCATGAGTTCCCCCAATAAGATGAGCCGAAGTCATGGGAGTTCCACTCAATTCACATCATATGTCCGGTGAAAGTCACAGCTTTCCGGCATACAGGCCTCCCCAATAATATGAGCCAGACACTGTCCGCGGGTAGCGATCAACATGCAACCACGGTTGATGGAAGACAAGAAAAAATTAAACTCTTTTAATTTTTACTTTTTCGGTTTGATATAAATTTTGAATCATATTCAAAATGAGGGATTTTAATTTTAAAATTGTCTCATCATTTTAATTTAAAAATTGCGTGCCACGAGTTTTTATGTTTGCCGGATTCAGGCAAATATATTATTTAATAATATACATACATGCATACTACTATATATCACATATATCATAATATGACATTCAAAAATAAATAAGGATGATCGATCGCCAACACTATTAGATCCATGTGAGCAATACAATTAAATAAATAATAATTGATTTCTTGTAAAACTCATTTTACCATAAATAATTAAAATTATATTCTAATTATTTATTTTATAAGAAAATTTTTAAATTTCCAAAAATCAATTTTTCAAAATAAAAATTGAACCAATTTTCAAAAATATCAATTTTACCCAAAAATTTGAAAAATCAGAAAATTGCACTCTAGGCCCAAACAATTCAAGCCCATCATACAGCACGCTTCCCGAGACAATCCCAGGCAGCCGCCCCCGCTGCCCGCCCGCTGCCCGAACATTTCGGGCAGTGGGGGCACTCCTGTGCGCGCAGAGCGCACAGGCGCGCGCGGCGCCGCGCGCAGCGTGAGGACGTTCCGCACGCCGCGCTGCGCCGCGCGCCGCGCGTGCGGACGCTCCGCACGCTGCGCCGCCCGGCGCGCACAATCTGCGCCCGCGCGCACGTTGCGCGCTGGCCGTGCGCGCACCCGTGCACGACCCTGCGCGCACGGGCTGCCCGGAACAGTTCTGGGCAGAAACGAATTTTTTTTTTGTTTTCTAGAAAGATAAAATTTTATGGTGCTACAATTTTCTGAAAAATTTTCTTGTGTGGTTAGAAACAAATTATTCAATATAATTTAAAATCATACGATTTAGAAAGCCTGGCTCTGATACCATTGTTGGATCTGGTTTTCTACACGCCCAAACGCAGCGGAAGTTTTTTAAAAATTTTAGATCTTGACATTCAAGATGTGTTTTTATTTGGACGCTCGTATGATTTTAACAAAACATACATAGGATGTTAGAATCGTTATACCTTTGGTGAATAAATCACTGGACACCAACTGATCCGGTATTAACGGATTAGCTCTTGTTGATTCCCTACGAACTTTCTTCGATGAAATCCTCCTATCATGTCCGCGACTGAATTGTGTGTTCCTCTTCCAAATTGCACTAGAAATATTGGAAGAGATTTACGTTGGAGATCAAATATCGAGGGACGGCTCAAACCCTAAAAATAATTCAAGGTGGCCGAAATATTTGAGGGAAGAGGTGAGGTGATTTTCGAAAATCACTATGAGGTGGTGGCTAGGGTTTTTCTTCTCTACTTTTATTTATATTAACCCATGACCTAATTATCATAGTATAATAATTGGGCCCTTTAATTAACATTAATTGGCTTGATTAATTAATTGGGCTAGTCACACTAGTTTAATCCATTAATCAAGGCCCATTAATAACTTTAATTATTTAATATGTTGGACTTGTACTCTTACAAGCCCATTAAACATATTATCCATCATATTTAATTTATTAATCAATAAACTCAACTTTTTAGTTTAATAAATTAAATCATTATAAATTCAACTACTTGAATTTTCATCACCTCCAAAATTTAATATTTAATAAACCCAACATTTGAGTTTAATAAATTAAATTCTCAAATTTTATAAATTCAACTCCTTGAATTTATTCTCTCAAAATTTAATTATCATAAATTCAACTCCTTGAATTTACTATATAATATAAATTCAACTTCTTGAATTTATTCTCTCAACGGGAACAAACAATCCAGTACTTGTGTGACCCTCAATGGTTCAGGGATACAGCTAGCCGTGGGTTCACAACTCTTTGTGATTCAGAACATAATCATTTATTCGGGCTTACCCTAGTTAGCCCCATTCTTTTCATCAACACCTTGATCAAGAATGTCATAACTCATTTCTGATTGCACCCATCGGATCATGGTAAGAGCGTCTAGTAGCATCGCCTCATGATCCCCTAGGTATCATTGATTGTGCCTGCAAGAACCAATCGATTATGATTAACGTACAGTGCGGTCCCTTCATCTCATATATCTCGATCGAATCTGCAACCATTGGTTTTTCGAGGGTTGTATAATAATTCGATAACTATGTGATAACTTTAATAGTGGCATCGCGTGTACTATTTGAGAACTCTTTCTCCAACGTACATCTCATACTCTGGCCAGAGATTCCATGCACTATTATTACATCATATCACATAGGATATCCACACCCGCAGGTGAGCGGTGAATCCCCGACTACAATGCACTGGCTCCTATATGTGTCGCAACTGTACCCAACCTCGCCAGCTTATGACTCTCCTGGAGCCGGTAAACGAGTCAAAGCACAGCCCTAGCACATAGAGCCTTAGTGTTGTCCCGGGTCGTAAGGACTAATGGTGTACAATCATAACCACGGACTTATCCTCTCGATGAATGATAACCACTTGGAAAGTCCGAGGGAGGGTTGTTCGGTATAATCATCATATGACTACCCATCTGCATGTTTGGACATCTCCATGCCCTTACCAAGAAACGCAGTACACAACATCACAGATGCTAGTCTCGAGCTCAAGCGACCTTTATCCCTGTTTTAGGCGGCTGAATCGATTAGGAATGAATTTAGAATATGTAGTATTTACAAATGAGTTTCAACATCGAATTACGATTCATTTGTATTAAAGCATAATCAAGGACTTTATCTATACTGTTTGCATGGGTATACAGATAAAGTATAACGAACCATGAAATAATGAATTATATTAAAATAAAGATTGTTAATTACAACTGAGTCAATAAAATCCCTAGCCAACAGTTGGCTTGCAGGACATCTACTCTAACAGAGGATTCTTAAAAAAAAAAAGTTCTTGGCATTTTTGTAAAATTCAATACTTTGTTTGGAATGACTGATGGTCCTTACAGTACACGAGCACACACATGTGCAACTGTGGAAAATATGGTCTTTCCTGGCTGTAATGATGACGGAGACAGTAGAGTTGGTGAGTACTTAACTAATGATAATGAGTTCGATTCTTTCTACTAATACTTTTTCGTACGAACATGTTGCACCGAACTTGTCGAGTGTGATTTGCTTGATTAAGATGATTAGTAGACTATATTACATTGGTTCAGGGTTTACATAGTGTTTATCGAAAAATAACAGTTGTAAATTCTAGTATCGTGAAAAAATAAAGTCTTTCTTTCTTTTTTTAAATTAAAAAAGTCATTAATATGTGATATGACATATAGCAAGTGTTCAATACTAAAAAGATAATAATAAAAAAAACGAAATAGAAAGGAATTATCGCCAGTCCTTATGCCACAATGGATGTATGGTGATAATGTTGGCTCTGTGGACGTCATGTGAATTTATGTGGAACCCTTCACTTGTTTCGGGGATCCAACCATCTTAGGCGAGTAATTTCTCACATGGTTCAATTCAATTCGAACTTCTCCGCTTTGTTAATGAACTAATTACTATCTTGATTTTAATAAAATTATCAAAATAAAATCCAATGTTTAACTTTCCTTCACTCATGTGTGAATTTTCATAATGTCAAGACCAAGTTTTTTTTTTTAATAATGGAGTCACTGACATGGAATTTTTTAATATAGAGACTAATACATTTGATCTAGTTCGGATTTGTCAAATTCGAGTGTGCAACTGATGCTCTAGAGAATCCAAAGAACTAACTTCGAGGGTCGTCATTTGCGTCACGAAACAATGTTAAAAGGTGCTGAGGCGTACCCACCAAAACCCTAAATCAACTGATGGTCAATTCAGCAAAAGCCCAAGAGGTCTCTGACAAAGCAAGAGAGCACTTGCATAAGTAAATGAGAGCAGATGACATCAATATATATGGGCTGACGACTCAACCATTGTTTAGATCGTTCGTAGCCTTTCTCTTCACATTCTCGATATTCAATATATTAGTTATAACAAACAAAGGCAAATCAATGAAGATTCTTCCTCTGGCAGCTCGATATCAATGGGACCTGAAATGATAATAATCGGTTAGGGTATAAGCGAGTCCATCCGCATATAAGTAGTTTGAGCTTCATTTTGAGACGAGCTCGAGCTTTAATATCTAATGCTTGAGACCCCATCGAGCTCGAGCCTTATTTTTTAATTACTTTTATTTTTGAAACACTAATTTAATTAGACAAAATTTACTTTTATAATACATTATATACTCAACAATTAATTTTATAAAAAAACAAAGGAGACTTTCATAAATATGCATTCTAGTCCAATTGATGCTCAAGAGAACAGAGCTAGACAGGCTCCAGTTACTCGAAAATGCTAACGTACAACTTAAGTGACTCGAATTCTATTCAAGAGATCAAGCTCGAAAATATCTTTTCCTGAGTCGAGCTCGAGTACACTGCTCTTCTATCCAAGAGATCAAGCTTGAAAAAACCGATTTCCAACAGTTCGTATAGTGTAGGTACTCTTCCAAGTTCCGTCTTATATACTGCTCTTCTAAACTGGATTATGCTATTGGGACGTAACACATTTGTTCCGTGCCTTTTTCTTCATATTCTTTTGTGATAGCATTATGTCATGCTAATTCATGAAGTGGAAGCGTTTCCAGCAATTAGATCATATAACCTTTGAACCGGCCTACAGATTGTTTACGAGCATTCAAGAGCGGACAAGGATTTCAAAACTAACTTTCTGTTTGATGTTCCGTCAACAGAATCGTCTCAATTCTCTCAACGTCCATGTAACAAGATTCTTTAACGCAAAAAGAGCAAAGAAAGTTATCAAGAAAGAAATCCAAATCATAGTCAGGCAAACGAGAGTGGCTTCGAAGCAGAAAACTGCAGTAACTTCACAAGATCTTCGGCATATTTGCTAGTTAGCCCAATGATAACGGAAAACTTGTGCCTGAAACGGTTATTGTGAACTAACTATTTCTACTTTGGCTAGTCAACTTCAAGTTCTCGCACAGCTTCCTCAAGTATATGTGTTGAGACTTGAAAGGCCAGTTTTCGTCTTAATTTATCAACGGCTGTTTAATCTTGACAATGGATTGATGCACGATGGGATTAGCAAAACAGAGAAAAATGAAAACGTGTCATCGATAGATGCAGCAAAGTTTCGGCAATTGGATGCTATGCAGAAGATGAAGTACTCATGAATCGTAATGCCTGAGGTTCTGAGATTATTGCTACCATAATGGGTTTCTTCAGAAGCAACAGTGGATTTAACGTATGGAGGATACAACATACCAAAGGGATAGGAGGTAATTGATCCTCTAAATCTTGCCTAGTAATCAAAAGCGAAGAAGCAGATGTTATAATTTAGAGTGTTCGTAGCTTCATCGAAATTCTGACTCTGGTCAAAACATCTGGTTGCAGTTATATTGGAATACTAATACCAATACTAGCTCCTTTTAAGACAACACCAAATTTTATCCCTCATGATTCAAGGGTACAGACATGTGCCATATTCTTCTGTTCCTTTTGGAGAAACTCATATGTGATGGGGAAAAGAGTTTACCTTGTTAGAAATGAGTGCGTGTATTTTTATAGGCTAAACATCAGAAATATTAGGAATGAGTCGAACTATAATGACAGTCAGAATCAAGGTTTCTTGAATAAATATTCTTTTCAAGGAGATCCTTCGATAAATAATTAAAAATTCAAATCTTTTTGTAACCATAATTACTTATGATAGAGAAATAAATGAAGGATTTCAGAAGCATTAGGATGTCACTGAACACTAACCTGAGGAAGATCTATACAGAAAATCCGAGAATTGGAACTCCAACTCGAGGCCAAGTAATGTCGCTAGAATAACACATCAATTCTGTTCGAATTTGTCTATGTAAATGAACCATAGTCTCTGGTAATGTGTACATGAAACCAATTTTCACTTCTTATTGAACCCAAATAGAGATTTTATCGCATTCATGGCGTTCTCATTTTATAAATGATTCGTCATGTTTCTTCAAAAGAGTCTCAAATTCTTTGGCTTCCCTTACATTGGCAAGGTCAGGGTTAGTTCGGATTCTCTGTCAACAGAGATAGGTAACATGGAAAATCAACTCAAAAACTATCTTAACAAGAGTCGAATGCACTAAGATAATCTTTGTGAAATTCCGCCGAATAAGAAAACATATTTCTATTATAGAATTAATGGTGATACTAACTGAAAATTTATGGTTTGATTCCAGCAGATGATACTAGTCCAAATGCAGACCTCGAATTTATTTTAGGCCTGAAATCACAGAGGAGACCATTAGAAGAGGGCCGATAGGGTGTCCCAGCGTAGCCTCTCTGACGCTCAAGTCAAATACTGTGAATGGAATGAGAGCAGCTAAGGATGCTTCTAAAAATCAATGTAATAAATACATAAACTACGCTCTCATACCTGGTATTTATAGAAAATATCTAGGATCCATCATGGGCTTTCTACCTTTGCTATGGTTGGCCGGGGGTCCAAAATCTAGTTTGGGCCTGATCTTGATGGGCCCATTCATGGGGTATCACTAGTCTCCTCCTCCCGAGTCGAACTGAATCGCAGGTTCGAAGTTCGATTAATTTTGTTTTCCATACGCCTAGACATGCCATCCATCCATAACCCTTCACCCAGCAACTCGCCCACACTGCCGGTCACACCGCACACCCTTGAGCTATCACCATCGTCTGTCTCATCCACGCCCATCCTCGCTTTCGCCCGTCCGCCCTCACCCATCCTCGCGCCATTGTGCTAGATGTCCACTCCAGAGCCTCGCCCTTAACTACGCTCGCCATCCCCCGCCTATAGTCTCCTCGCCCGCAGCCCTTCTCCCTCGCCAGCAACCGCCTCGCCAAGCGCCCTCGCCCGCAGCCTAGCACCCTCTCCCTTCTCATTCGCGCACAGCCTAGCACCCTTGCCATAGCCGCCTACACCACGGTCGCTCTCTCCCACGCTCGCCCTCTCCTAGCACCATCTCGCAGCCCACGCCGCACACCCTTGACTCCTCATAGCCTCGCCTCTCCCCGAGCGCCTTCGCCCATAGCCCGCAGCCCACGCTACACACCCTTGCCTCCTCCCCGCCTCACCAAGAGCCCTCTCCCAGAGCCTAGCACCCTCGCCCTTCTCCTTCGCGCGCAGCCTAGCACCCTCTCCCTAGCCGCCTACTCCACACCCGTTCTCTCCCACGTTCGCCCTCACCTGGCACCATCTCGCCGCCCACTCCCTCGCAGCCCACGCCGCACACCCTTGACACCTCACATCCTCGCCCTTCCCCGAGCGCCTTCGCCGCAGCCCACGCCACACATCCTAGCCTCCTCTCAGCCTCGTCCCTCCCAGACTGCCCGCGCCCTTCGCTCCCGGTCCTTCCCTCGCCCTCACCTAGCCTCTGCCATCCCCTCGTCCTCGCCTCACCTTCGCCCATCTCGCCTTCGTCTCCAAGGTCCTCTACTAGGCTTTAGGTAGAATAAACGAGTACTACACTCACCCTCTATACTTCAAGCACCTCACTCTCCACACTTCAAGCTCCTCTACCCAGGGTTCAAACCTCACCCTCACCACCTCAAGATCATCTACTAGGCTTTAATCTTCACCCTCACCACCTCAAGCTATTTTACTAGGCTCCAACCTTAGTAGGAAAATTATGAACCATCACCCTCCATATTTCAAGTTTTTCACCCTCACCACCTCAAGCTCATCTACTAGGCTCCAACCTTCACCATCACCACCTCAAGCTCCTCTACTAGGCTTCAGCCTTAGTAGTAATATTATGAATCATCACACTCCATACTTCAAGGTCTTCACTCTCACCACCTCAAGCTCCTCTACTAGTGTAACACCTCGTATTCGACGAATGTTTTTACTGTATCAAGATGAGTCTTTCTAGCGTGCTTATGTTCTCACTGAAACGCATCATAAGAAACTTCCCAAGGGGTCACCCCAGCCAAAATTGCCCCAAGTGAAGCATGCTTAACCTCGGAGTTTTATTTGACGAGCTATCGAAAAGAATATGCACATTTTTTATATGAGTAGTACCTATCAAATCTTTTAAACACTCCTCAACTGCACAGACCCATACCTGAACAGTTTTGAAATCTTTCTCCTTCAGGTGTAAGATCGGTTCATTCATGTTCCCTTCGCCTAGAAGCCTGTTAGGAGCCGCTCATTATCCGTGAAACCTCGTGGCACCTGCAATCACCCCCCGCCCTCTTCGGCCACGGGCCTAACAACTAGGCTTCAGCCTTAATAGTAAAATTACACTCACCTTCTTCACTTCAAGCTCCTCTACATAGGGCGAGCCATGGTAAGAAAATATAAATTCACTTTCATCACCATAACACTTCTCCTTTACTAAGCATAGCCCAATTAGGTAAAATTTAATTTTTAATCTTCCCACCTCCTCTCTTTTACTAGGCATAGCTCAAGTAGGTAAAATTTTAATTTTCGTTCTCCCCAATTCTTCTCCTCTACTAGGCATAGCTCAAGTAGGTAAAATTTAATTTTTAATCTTCCCACCTCTTCTCCTTTACTAGGCATAGCCCAAATAGGTAAAATTTATTTTTCAATCTCTCCAAATCTTCTCCTCTATTATGCATAGTCCAAGTAGATAAAATTTAATTTTCATTCTCCACAACTCTTCTCTTCAACTAGACATAGCCCAAGTAGATAAAATTTAATTTTCATTCTCCCCACCTCTTCTCCTCTACTAGGCATAGCCCAAGTAGGTAAAATTTAATTTTCATTCTCCTCATCTTTAACTCGTCTACTAGGCTTAGCCTCGGTAGGTAAAATTTGATTTTTCATCCCCCCACCTCTTCTCCTCTACCAAGCTCAGCCCCAGTAGATAAAATTTAATTTTAGTTTCCTCACCTCTTCTCATCTACTAGGCTCAGCCCAAGTAAGTAAAATTTAATTTTCATTCTCCCCACGTCTTCTCCTCTACTAGGCATAGCCCAAGTAGGTAAAATTTAATTTTCATTCTCCTCACCTCTTCTCCTCTACTAGGCATAGCCCAAGTAGCTAAAATTTAATTTTCATTCTCCTCATCTTTTCTCGTCTAGTAGGCTCAGCCTCGGTAGGTAAAATTTGATTTTTCATCCCCCCACCTCTTCTCCTCTACCAAGCTCAGCCCCAGTAGATAAAATTTAATTTCAGTTTCCTCACTTCTTCTCATCTACTAGGCTCAGCCCAAGTAAGTAAAATTTAATTTTCATTCTCCCCACGTCTTCTCCTCTACTAGGCATAGCCCAAGTAGGTAAAATTTAATTTTCATTCTCCTCACCTTTTCTCCTCTACTAAGCTCACCCTCATTAGGTAAAATTTGATTTTGGATCCCCCCCACCTCTTCTCCTTTACGAAGCTCATCCTCAGTAGATAAAATTTAATTTTCTGTCTCCTCACCTCTTCTCATGTACTAGGCTCATCCCAAGTAGATAAAATTTAATTTTCATTCTTCTCACCTCTTCTCCTCTACTAGTGTCACGCCTCGAGACCTAGGCGTTGGTGACATCTGACATTGTTTATCAATTTGCATGAAAACAATTAAGCCTCGCAGCAAATGGCCAAAAACAATCTTTTTCATAAATCAAAATATTGTCTTTACAATGACAACAGAATAGAAATTACATCAGAATTCCGGAAGTGAAATGCAAAAGGAAAAGGTAAATTCTTGATCTTTGATCTTTTCATTCAATCACCATCCCCAGAATGCCTCTTGTTCCTCCTCATTCATTTGCTCCTCATTCTTATCTAGTGAGAGATGCAAAGGGTGAGTGTTTTGGGAAACACTCAACAAGTGGAGGCCGATCGATTTTCACAGATACATATAGAGATAATTTTAAAGCATCTTTTAACATACTTTCAAAACTATTTACATTGACTTATCATAACAGAACCGAATCAAATTCGAAATATGAGACAAAGATTATCAGACAATTCATAGAAAATAGAAAAAAACACAACACTGTTACTCATCTCATTTTCCATGGTCAAATTGTCCCAAATATATTAGTTCTCTAAGGTGCGAGGCCAGAACACAGTTTTATACCCACTAATAGGGGCCACAGGACACAGTTTTATACCCACTGATGGGGGCCAGAACAAAGTTTTATACCCACTGATGGGGGCCAGATAGAATTACAATTATCATCCCACATCAAATTCTAATTGTAACAGTGTACCACAGAATCAGATTTACCGAACAAAACTTATCAGAATTTTGAACTAATTTAGTGGAATCAAAGAATATCGAAATTAGGAAGAGCATTTCATACATCGATCGAGATTTTAAAACGAAGATAACATCTTTCGAAAGGAATAGACATACATACATGCATGTCATGATATATTTACACACAGTTTAAATTACGATAACAGTACATAACAAAAACCCATTTACTGTGTTCTCGAAGCTGCGGTTCGAAACTTGCTTAAACTTTGAGTAATCGTGACCAAACTCGGACAGGAACTTAGCGATAACGTGGACAGCAAATTACGGTACTGGTTGACTGGAGCAACTCTCCCTTCTTCTCTCTTAGTTCCGTCGATCGAGAGCTCTTTTGATAGGGAGGGTCCGGAATTTCGAGGGGCTTGTGAGGGATATTTGGAGTGCATTTGATGTGAGGTTTAAAGTGCTATTTAGAGGGAAAAAAAGGCTTTTGGTCTCCTTAATTCAGCTGAAACTTGGAGCCAAATTATGCATATAAATGTGGTCAAAATTTTATCCAATCTCAAGAGACACCTTGTGAAGGGCCTAAAACTCCTTTCTTGAAAATTTGCGGAAAATTAAAAATTTTTCTTTTTAAAAGAACTTAAATGGCCTCATTCATAAAATCACTGGGGAATCAAGTTCAATGTTTAAAATAATAGCAGCGGAAGAAAATAAAGTTTTGCCAACAATAACAATTTAAAAATTATCCAACGACTGATAAAAATTGTTTGCGGAATAAAATAACAACTGCTGCACTGAGGTCCTCGGGTGCCACTACTGCCGACCCAAGCTGGCTCACTGGTCCACGCCCTCGGCCCTGGCCTCATCAGTACCTACAACAATCAAGTCTAGTGAGCCTAAAGACTCAGCATGCATAAATCGCATCTAACGAGTAAAAATCTGAATTAAAATATGCATGAGTTAACATATCCTGTCCTGAGGCATACTGAAAATAATCTGTACTGAGCAATTATAATACGTGCATAACTGAACTGGAAATTACTGTAAAAATATTTGCTCCTTGGAGCCTGTACTGAAATAACTGATAAAATTTTCTGTTGAGATTATGTTTTACGCCTGTGGCCACTGCACTAAGCTGAACTGATCGGTAACTGGCTACCGGGGAGGCTGAAACTGAACTGAGCTGGCCGATCACTGGCGACCGGGTGGTACCATACTGAACTGATCGGTCACTGGCGACCGTATAAAATAACACTCCCACATAGTGAATGAACCACAAGCCATATCGCATAAATCTAAAAAATAATCATTTTCTATTTAATGCACGTAAAATAATTAACTGGCATAATGAAAATTCCTGTAATTTTACCAACTGGATTGGATTGGATCGTTCCCAGGCTCGCTGCAACCTAACTGTGCCATGAAAAATATGCAATAGCTTGAACATGACCAACTATGCAATTTACGTTCAAAAGATGCGACTATGACGCCTAATGACTTCGCATTTAATCATGACTCCGAGCCAACCTGAACCGACACTGAACCGACGTATAGTCATGAGTAAAATACGCTGAAAAATCATAAAATAATGTTCCTAAAATGATAGGGTCGAAATCTAGGTGGAATGGAGGCCAAAACACGAAACGCTCTTTCGAGAGTCAATTTGGCACATTGCACCGTAAATTCTCGTACGACCTCAAAAATGATCCAAATGACCAACGGTCAAAAACATGACCTTCCTAACTCAATGAGACACTGTCCAGTCCAAGGCCATGGGCTAAAAGCCAACCAAGAACTCAAACGAGCCTTCTAAACAACACAGCAACTTGCTGTAATTTCCAGCAGCTGCGCAACTACAAGACTTGCGTTGGTTTCGAGACTATAGGCCATTAGGGGCATGAACCACCGATCAGAGACTCTTACCAACATCCCAAGGAATGATTTGAACCATGGCTAAGGGCCCTAGGCCAGCCACAATCCGCATCATACCAAAACTCAACCGAAGGGTCCAACCGAGAGCAACGTGCATGCGTGTGTAGTGTTTATGCTATGATCGATGTCTTGCGTCGTTCCAGTGGCCATTTGATTGACCATGGCACGATCTAGACATCTAGGAGCATGGTATGAACCATGGCTATGGGCCATAGGCCAACCAAGATCCATACCAAGCAACCAAAAACCGAAACCATAAGCTGAACCAATGAAGAAGTCGAATGGGGAAAGGGGCTGTTTTGATCTTTTGATTAAAAACCGAGGGGCCATGGACCAAGCCACCAAAAGGACAACTTAGTCACGTCTTAGACATGCTAGGGAAGTGATCCAACCATGGCTATAGGCCCTTGGGGCAGCCAAGATCAGATCCTTCCTCCATGACAAGAAACTGAATTTTTCGAACAACATTTCTGCACCTATGGGGAGGTTGCTGTCATTCTGAATTTCCAGCAAGCATGGGGCTGGTTTGAATGGACCAACATGGTCCTAATGCATCCTACTACATGTATACAAGCCGCCTTGGGAGCCTGGAGTCGATCCAATACCTGAAACTCACAAACCAAAAGAAATCGTGAAGCTTGCCAAGGAAATCAAAAATTCTGCATGTGTGGTTTCAAAATGTTTTGACATGGATCTCGATTTTTACTTGAATAAACATGATCATGTACTGAAAAATAAATGATAATATGACTTGATTGAGGTTTGAAAGAAATCTAGACATGCCTGGTTTCGTTTCGAAAGAAAACGAACGAAACGACGACGACGCGGCACGGAGGAGGTGGAGCGCTTCTCTTTTCTACCTTACCTTGCTCTCGATTTTTCTCTCTTCTTTTTGGCTAGGTACCTCACGATTTTTCTACTGAAAATGAGTGTGAATTCACTCTGAATTTTCGAAAAGGAGAGGGGGGGAAAATGGTTATGAGGGGTGAGGAGAAGGGTGCACAATATAAGGAAGAATCAAGACCAAGTCCACTCCCCTTTGAATTTTAAATTTTGAATTGATATCAAATGAGTTGGTGAATGCTTCTAGGAGGTAGTGGCCAAAATTCTCTCTTGATTCTAGACTAGGATATGTCCATTTATTTAATTAAATTGTGCTCCCAAAAATCCTAAAATTATCCTACTAATTACATGCAAAGAATTGGTCAAAGTTGATGAGTTGGAAAATGAATCTTCTAGCACTAAGGGTGGCCGAAAAATGCATGATAAAATAAAGGGAAATGTTGATTATCTAGTCAACTAATAATCCTTGAAAGCCTTACTAATCCTTTAAATAATTTAGTGAGCTAACCCCTTAATTAAATAACTTAAATGAGTTCATTTCTTAATCACCTCAAATAATTAAATTAAATCCTCAAACCTCCCTTTCTAACTTAAATGAACTTGGTTGCTAGCTAAATTAACTTCTGGAAATATTTCTCGAATCTTAAATTCTATCTCAAAACTCCAACTCCGGTCCGGCCTCACTGAAAATACTGAAATGCTAAAATCAAACTACTGAACTGAAATAATAAAATAATTAACTTCAAACAAATGCATTTAAAATAATCATGCAATGAAGTCAATTAAATTTAAAAATCTAGAATTATGCATGGCTTATACGTCTACTGATATACGGGTTCTACAATCCTTCCCCCCTTAAATAAATTTCGTCCTCGAAATTTGAACTCACCGAATAACTCAGGGTATCGACTTCTCATCTCCGGCTCAGACTCCCACGTAGCTTCCTCCTCTGAATGGTTGAGCCATTTGACTTTGACTCGCTTAACCAACTTGTTCCGAAGTTTCTTCTCCTGTCTGTCTAGGATCTGCACGGGTCTCTCCTCATAAGATAAGTTCGGAGTAAGCTGCAACGGCTCGAAATTCAGCACATGCGAAGGATTTGCCATATACTTCCTCAGCATGGAGACGTGAAAGACATTGTGTACTCCGGCCAGATTCGGCGGAAGAGCCACACGATACGCTAGCGTCCCAACTCTGTCGAGGATCTCAAACGGTCCAATGTATCTCGGACTGAGCTTCCCTTTCTTGCCAAATCTCATGACACCCTTCATAGGTGCCACTTTCACGAAGACATGATCGCCCACTGCAAACTCTAACTCTCTCCTCCACTGATCGGCATAACTCTTCTGTCGACTCTGAGCAGTCCTCATTCTATCACGGATTTTGACTACTACATCTGCTGCATGCTGAACAATCTCTGGACCCAACTCTGCTCTCTCTCCTACTTCATCCCAATGAACAGGAGATCTACACTTGCGGCCATACAGCGCCTCATACGGAGCCATACCTATAGACGACTGGAAACTGTTGTTATAGGTGAACTCTACCAATGGTAAGTTCGACTCCCAACTCCCAGAGAAATCAATGACGCAAGCACGGAGAAGATCCTCTAAGATCTGAATAACTCGCTCCGACTGTCCATCTGTCTGCGGATGGAAAGCTGTGCTAAAAAGCAACTTCGTACCCAAAGTCGAATGCAAACTCTTCCAAAACGAGGAAGTGAATCTGGGATCTCTGTCGGATACGATCGAAACTGGAATACCATGGAGTCGGACTATCTCTCGGATATACAGCTCTGCATACTGAACCATGGTGAAAGTCGTCTTAATAGGCAAGAAGTGCGCTGATTTGGTAAGACGATCTACAATCACCCAGATAGCATTCGATCAT